>NW_004949119.1:3368218-3377759 GCF_000317375.1 Microtus ochrogaster
TCTATCTATCTATCTATCTATCTATCTATCTATCTATCTATCTATCTATCTATCATTTGTGAAAGGCTTTCATTCTTTAGCCCAGCCCAGCCTTGAACTAGCAACAATCCTCCTGTATCAGCCTTCTGAGTACTGGGATTACAGGCATGAACCATCATGCCTGGCAACCTTCTTATTTTATGTCTTCCATCTGTTTGAGACACGGTTTCAATCTGTATCCTAGGCTGGTCTTGTGGTCTTCCTCCTGCCTCAGCCTCCTGAGTTGTGGGCCCACAGGTATGGATCACTATGGTGGGCAGTTTCCTTATTTTGGAGAGAAAGAAACAGAGGCACAAAGAGGCGAGGCAAAGTGTCCGGTTCTTGCCTTGTGAGTGGCTGAGGAGATAGGGCATCATGAGTCCCAAGCAGCAGGTCGGCTTTAACTGTAAACCAGAGCTTCCTTAGTGCTGGGTGGGGCAGAGTCAGACCAGGGCCAATGTGTCAAGGCTGAGTAGAGGAATCATTTACTAAACAGGAACTGAACTGAACGCAAACTAAAAAGGGTGTGTGTGTGTGTGTGTGTGTGTGTGTTTCAAAGGACACATGAGAAAGGTGGGGAGGAAGTCGGAGCTTTCTGGGAAGTTAGGATCCAAACAAGGGGCTTCCCACAGCAGAAGCTGGCTCTGGTCTGAGTGCTGGTGCCGGGTGCAGTGCTTAGCAGAGAGAGCCACCAGAAGGCCAGTAGAAGACCTGGGTCCGAGCCTGGCTTTGCCTCTGCCCAGCAGTGCAGCCTTTGGCAGCTCTTGCCCATCTTTGAGTTTCAGTTTCCTGGCTTGCATGCCTGCCCTCCTTCCTGACAAGGGTGCTGGGAAAGAAATGGGAACTTTGGGGAACCCAGTTTCACAAACTGTGGACTATGGCTGTACACAAAAGTTGTTGCTTACCGTCTCTGGGTAGAGATCCTGTGAGAGCCAGGTGCAGAAGCGTGTGTGCACATGTGCTCTCCTGACAAGGCCTGTGGCACCTTGAGGACATTTTGCTTCAAGTCTTCCCATAATTACATGGTAGTGTATGTGGGGGTTGGTGCTATGAGGGTTGAACACCCCATAATTATGGAAGGAATAAGGGAGCTGGTACGGTAGGTGCCCAGATCTACTGCCCAGGGGCCTCTGTGTGATCTGTTGTCATGTTGCTTTTCACTTTGATGAAGCAGGGGGGGGGGGGCTCGACTGTATCAGATGCAAGCATCATTAACTTGGTACTGTGTGATCTGGGTATGGGGAGCTGCCTCCTAGTAACTTGTGGTTGGGAATAACTGAAGCAACCATGTAATTTGTTGTCCAAACTGGACATGTCTGAAGTTGGAAAAAGGAAGGAGTTGCAAGGCATAATCTGGGATTGTGCCAGACTCAGGCATGTGGCTGCTCTAGCTATAACATCTGGACACCTATGTCCAGCTCCAGCCCAAGACAGGCTGGGTAAAGGGTAGAGTTAGTCTCTAGTTCCTTATTCCTAAGGAGGCCCAGGACACTAGTTGGCACCTTGCACTTGTTGAGGACTTCACTGAGCTACAGTGCTCTGCCCACTTCCTCGGCCATTCTCATTTTAGTATCCTACCTGTCCTTCCCAGAAGGCTCTTTCCCTTAGTGTTTGGCTAACTGGCAGCCTTCACCCCGATTGATAATTTGCATATAAAATGAGCTTCTGAAAACATGGCAGTTTGGGAGTTGGGAGTCTGGGGAGAGAGTGAAGTAAGTGTTGGCCACAGAAGCATGAGGACTCAAATTTGGATCTCTAGCGTTCATGCACACGCTGGACTAGGAGAAGGGAGAAAGGTAGAATTCCAGAGCTTGCTGGCCAACCAGTCTAGCCAATCAGTGAGCTCTGGCTTCAGTGAGAGACACTGGAGTTGATATTTGGCCTCCATAAGCACACATATATGCACGTGTACAAGCACATCACACACACACACACGCACACACACACACACATACATGGCAGGGGGAGGAAGAGAGGGAGAGAGGGAGAGAGAGATAGAGAGAGTGTACTGGCTACCTCTCCTCTACAGTGTGGAGATAACGTGACCAGCTTTATGACTGCTGTTCTGAGTGCCAACAAAGTAATTTATGTGAAAGTGACTCACAACTAATGAGGGGTTAATATAGATACAAATGATTATTCATAAGATTATAGAGGCATCTTAGACAAAACAACCTGATTGACACACCTAAAAAGGGGGAAGTTGCTAGCCTTGGGGAAGAGACCTTTTGGGAAACTGATCTTCTTGGGAGCTTTCAATTTGAATCTTGTTGGCAAATTACTTATTTAAAGAGTTAATTTTGGGGTACAGTGAATTGTAGAGACGCACAAGTTTGAATCTTTTTTCTGCATAATTTATATGACCTTGAGGAAGATTTTGACTCCTCTGAGTCTGGGGCATCAGTATTTGAGAGAATATTTACAAACGCCCAAATACAGGGACTGCCATCTACAGGCTGTTGAAACATTGGACCTTCCCTTCTTTTTTTGTTCCTCTGCCAAGGTCATGTGGGCAGAAAAAGAGTAAGTTAGTGAGAATGGCCTTCAAGGAGCTGTTTGTGTAGACCGCTCCTCCCAGTGGAACTGCAGCCCTGCGGTCTACAGATGAAGAAGGGAAGTTTGCTCGCAGGGATTTAAAGTGGAGAATGTGGGAGCTCCAACATGGTAGATGAATCCATAGGAAACTAGACATTGGGCGCGATGGTGCATGCCTGTAACCCTGTAACCCGGGAGGCTGAGGCAGGGGATTATTGGGAGTTTGAAGCCAGTCTAGACAACTTTATGTATATAGACAGTGTAGACAGTATAGCCAGTGCTATGTAGCTCTGGTCTATATCCCAGGGGTAGCTTTGAACTCACTAGGTAGCCCCAGCTGGCTTTAAATTCACAGCCGTCTCTCCCTGGCTTCCACTTCAGCCTCCTGAGTAGCGGCAGCATGTACACCATGCCTGTTAGTAGCTGGGATTTGGGTGGTGACTTGACCTTCAATCCACTGCTCATTCTCCAGGTCGAGAAGACTGAGGCTGGGACTAGCCACATAGATCCTCCCAACTCCCATTTAGATGGGAAAGGGGGGACGTTTTAGGCTATTGGTGGCATGTGCTTACTGACCTGTGAATGTTCCTTGCTCCCTAAAGTGGAGGTAGTTGAAGGACGAGCCTTCTGAAGGGGCTGTGTGCGGTTTGAGGATCCTTCAAGTAGAGGTTTGGGCAGGGCTGGAGCTTGGGCGGTCATGTCCCACAACTTGAAAGTTTGCAGGGGATCAGAGTGTGAATCTGGGCCTTTGCTCTAGAGATGAATATGAATATGAAAATGTTCAAATGGTTGGGAATGAATCTGGCACGGGTGGTGCTTGATGGGTTGACTAATTAAAAGTTCACATTTTCTTGGTGAGACTGGGATTGAGGTAATTGCATTTTGAAGCCTTTATAAAAAGGGAAAATTGGCCCTTTGCCATGTAACCCCAGGCCCCCCCCCCCCGGTAATATATGTTACTGTAAACTTGTCCAGCTGGTCTCCCAACTCTGGCCTAAATGTATTTGTGTTTTCTTGTGTTTATCTCATTTTTGACCCAACTTGCTGGAATAATCTTCCCTTTTAGGGTTTGTCTTACCCAGCTGTGTTTATCCCAAAGCCTTTTATAATTTCCACAGCTATATCCATTTCTTTTGATGTTCATGTCATACACTGCCTGAAAAGTTTCTGGCCACAGCTCTTCATTGCACAGTGTGGTTGTCTTTTCTTTTCTATGCTACCATATGTAATATGATATTTGCAAAATGCTATATATAC
The DNA here is from genome assembly GCF_000317375.1 of Microtus ochrogaster. NCBI lineage: Eukaryota > Metazoa > Chordata > Mammalia > Rodentia > Cricetidae > Microtus > Microtus ochrogaster. The sequence goes on from NW_004949119.1 coordinate 3,372,029, forward strand.
TATACACACACACACACACACACACACACACACACACACACGTATATGAATTTTAAATCCTAACTTCATACTAAGCTACTTGGTGGTAGGGTTTTGCTTTACAGTGCTTTGTATTTTCATCAACCTTAACCTTAAGAAACATTGGTTGATCTCATATTTTAAACAATATGCAGATAGACTTTGGAGTAGGAGGGCAGGAGTGGAAAGGTTGCAAGGTGATCATTTGATGAACGCTGTAAGAATAGAGCATGACATAGAAGCTGTCTCAGTAGTAAGGAGCATTTGCCACTCTCGACGAGGGCAGTTCATAGCTGCCTGTGACCCCATGTCCAGGGGATCCAAGGCCCCTGTCCTCCATAGGCCCCTGTACTTGATGCATATATTCATGCACAGACACACATATCTATAATTAAAAATAAATATTTAAAAATGGAAGGGGAACTGATAGCATGATGCTGAGTACTTATCTCTGCCTCTTAGTACATTTTCTATTTCCCCAAATTTCTGCAGTGATACATACTTCTTTTTTAGTTTAAAAAATAACCATAAAAATGTCTTGACTGATGGGAAAGATGGATAAGAATTCCTAGTCTGTCTCCATGGAGTGTTACTCATTGTAACTTTCCCAAGGGAGGAGAAATCTCTTAACAACACTACAACATCCTAGGAATTCAAAGACAGAAATGACCAGAATACCTTGGGTCAGTTGACAAGTGACAGGATGTGGAGACCTGGGTTTTGCACCGCTGACCCCAGTGTTGACTATTCTCTGGTGGGTTGTAGCTGTGAAAGGCTCTCCCCCATTCCCACCCTCATTACTGTGCCAAGTTGTGTACTTAGCCTCTTTAGAGCCACGCCTCATAAATCAGCCTGCCTTCTTTCTCTGAGGTGGGAACAGCTTCCTGCAGTCCCTCACACAGACACTTGATTTCAGGTAATAACCCACTGAGGCCAGCAAGTGACACAAGACCAGAAACACCACATCCTAATATCCCCAAGTATTTATTTTTTGAAGTAGAACCTAAGGATGGTCTTTGGGAACTGACTCTGGAGGACAGAACCTCAGGGAGTCTCATGTGTCCTTGTGTCCTTATGTCTTTGTGCCTCACCGTGGAGATAAATAGTTCAGTAGTTACACTCTCTGGCAGACTGTATGCCTTATCAAATGGGATGGAACTGAAACACACATGCACCTTATCTTTGGTCAGCCAGCAGTCACTCACATAAGTGAGGCATATTCCCTGCATCACACCTTGAGGACCAAAGCTTGTCAAGGTCCCCTTTTCCTTGGACACGACCATGAGTACCTATGTGTGTCAGTCTGGGGATTACAGTGAAGGACAGATACCTACTGGCCCTAACTGCATGGGCTTGGTTACAGACAAATCCATAGGAAGGCATAACACCACAAGTGAAGGTCTGGGTGGAGGAGGTGCAGGGACAGAGAACATAGTCGGGGGCCCAGGAAAACTTGTCAGAATTGGAGTTTAGTCCCAAAGGAAGAACAGCTGCATCCAAGAGAGGAAAGGACAGCTGAGCGGGCGTGACAGTGAAGGTGCCATCTAAAGGGTGTGAGCGTGCCTGAGGGTCATGACAGCCAGATTCTCCTCAGCCCAGTATGCCCGCTTCATTGCTATAGAGTGGATGTTGAGTGAGTAGCTCAAGAATAGAGTGATTGTGAGTCTGTGCTGTCTGAAGCCTGGTCTTCAGCACTACGGGGTACAGACAAGGTCATAGTTGAACTGTTTTCTACCACTTTATACCCAGAGCTCTCCATTAGGATGTTCTTGGATTTTCTAAGAGTCCTGCAGTCACCTTGCACGCATCCAGCTTTAGCGTATGTTTGAAAAACAGGACATACAAATGGACCAAAGACCTCAACATAAAGCCAGCCACACTGAACCTCATAGAAAAGAAAGTGAGTAATACACTTGAATGCATTGGCACAGGAGACCACTTCCTAAATATAACCCCAGCAGCACAGACACTGAGAGAAACAATTAATAAATGGGGCCTCATGAGATTGAAAAGCTCTGTAAAGCAAAGGACATGGCCAACAAGACAAAAGGACAGCCTATAGAATGGGAAGAGATCTTCACCAACCCCACATCAAACAGAGGTCTGATCTCCAAAATATACAAAGAACTCAAGAAATTGGTCATCAAAAGAACACATAATCCAATAAAAAAAATGGAGTACGGACCTAAACAGAGAACTCTCAACAGAGGAATCTAAAATGGCAGAAAGACATGGAAATGTTCAACATCCTTAGTCATCAGAGAAATGCAAATCAAAACAACTCTGAGATTCCATCTTACACCTGTAAGAATGGCCAATATCAAAAACACTGATGACAACTTATGCTGGAGAGGTTTTAGGGAAAAGGGAACACTTCTGTATTGCTGGTGGGAATGCAAGCTAATACAACCTCTTTGGATGTCAGTGTGGCAATTTCTCAGAAAATTAGGAAACAATCTTCCTCAAGACCCAGTAATACCACTTTTGGGTATATATCCAAAGGATGCTCAATCGTGCCACAAGGACACGTGCTCAACTATGTTCATACCATATTATTTGTCATATCCGGAATCTGGAAACAACCTAAATGCCCCTCTACTTAAGAATGTATAAGGAAAATGTGGTACATTTATACTGTGGAGTACTACACAGTAGAAAAAAAAACAACATCCTGAAATTTTCAGGCAAATGAATGGATCTAGAAAACATCACATTGAGTGAGGTAACCCAGACCCAGAATGACAATTATCATATGCACTCACTCATAGGTGGTTTTTAAACATAAAGCAAAGAACACCAGTCCACAAATCACAATCCCAGAGAACCTAGACAACAATGAGGACCCTAAGAGAGACATACATAGGTCTAATCTACATGGGAAGCAGTAAAAGACAAGATTTCCTGAGTAAATTGGGAGCATGGGGACCTTGGGAGAGGATTTAGGGGGAGGGAAGAGGCAGGAAGGGGAGCAGAAAAAATGTAGAGCTCAATAAAAAATAAAAAAAATGTAAAGCACACATGAAAAAAAGAAAAACAGGACATACAGTACCTGTCCTTCAAGTAGGGCCAACTGGACTTGACCATGGGAAAGACCAGTGAGGGGCACAAGGCAATAATTAACACCACCTTGTGTTCTTGGAGCTGCTCCTGGTCCAGCCATTATCCTCATTGTCTTTCTTAGGATCTCTGACTTATTTGACCTCCTACTAGAGTTTAGACTCTTGCGCCAGATCCTACAAATCCTGTGGAAGGGAGGGGGACAAGATTCTTGGTAGCCTGATTCTATCATAGAGGAGACTCTGTCTCCTTTTTTCCTTCTGCGCTGAGCACTGCAGTTTTTGTTCGGCCCTTTGAGTCTTTGGAACTGAGACCTCAGGTGTAGCTTAGCTACTGATGCTAAGGACAGAAGAGCAGATTGGGGGGTCGTGGCTTTCCGCTGATGCCGAGTGTGGCATTTGCCGGGTGCGCTCACTTGCTTTGTTTTGTGTGTGGTTCGGTTCTAAGCACTGTGGACCTCAAGAAGAGAGAAGCTGCATTTCCTTAAAAGGGCTCACTCTCCAAGGAGGCAGGCAAGCTACTGGGATTCCTGCAAAACCCACAGTTAGGGTCACTGGTGACATCTCTGTACTTAGCAAGCAGAAAAGAAGAACACTTATGTAGTAATTTCAAAAGTAGATCCTCATAGGGCGGATTTGTGGAAGTATAAAAATCACCAGAAAATAATACAGAAAATTCTGGGTCCTTTTAATTGCTGAGAAAAGGAAGGGTTAGCAAAGAATAGTGGTAATTTGATGAGCTCTCCCTGCCTCCCATGCTCACTGGGAGAGTCGGGGGCAATTAGAGGCAAGAGTGGAGAAGCAGACTCAATAGGACACAATAACAGTAGCGATCAATTGTCCTTCCTCAAAGGATGTGACATTGGGAGTGGATTGAGAAGATAGTCATAGAATAAAAAGACAAATGGTATCATAAAATGTATGTTGGATAAAAAGTAGGATCCTCCGTTTTGGAAAGATAGATAGATAGATTTATTTATTTATTTATTTATCTATCTATTTATTTATTTATTTATGATTGCCGGCCTGCATGTATGTATGTGCATCATACATGTGTCTGGTGCCTGCAGAGGTCAAGAGAGGCTGTCAGATCTCTTGGAACTCGGAAGGTCACAGTTGTGAGCTGCTGTGTGTGTGCTCTGAACTCAGGTCCTCCGGAAGAACAGCAAGTGCTCTTAACCACTGAGCTACCACTCCTACCTCTAAAATTGGGATTCTTTATTTCACATGAATAGATACTCCCACTTAAACTGAATTTAAGAATTCAGAAAACTGTGGTGATGTCCCGAGGAATCATATTTAGCACCAGCTGGTGATCATCAAGTAACCAGCACAGTAACCAATACAGCCTGTTGTTGTATGGGTCCTTCCCAGAGAACTTGGTATATGCAGGTGAGCATTTGAAGTGAATCTCGTGGGAAGTGCTTCTAATGCAAACCCAGTTCACTAGCTGACTCTGGGTATTGCTGTATGAACAGTGAAGCCATTAGTAGCCCATGGGGCCTCCTGAGCCCTACTTCCATGTAGTATATTAAAACAGTGAAAAAAGCTGAATTGAATGACATTTAAGATGGTCTCTAGTCGCCCCGGCTCTTGAAAAATTTATTTGCTTTCCTTGCAGTGTTGTGGATGTATATTTTCGGCAGGGAGGAATTCTGGGTTTACGAGTCAGGTTCATGGGTAAGAGTGGAAGATGACAGGGGCTTCTGATCTTTAGGTTTTAAGTTAAGGACTGCTCTCCAAAATATGTGTTAGTGTTTGGTGGGCAAGCTGACTTTGAGCATCATGCTGGGTCACGTACTTAGACCAGAATAGCATTTGAATTACGATGTATCTGTCTTCTTTTTTTCCAACTCTCAATGGCTGATGGACAGAAAGATGCTCATAAAACCTTCACTCAAAGCACAGAGCAGCTGAATAATTCAAGATTGACTTGATTTATTTATTGAAGAATTTTGAATCTGAAAATAGGACTGTTAAGAAGTGAGCTGATGTGTCTTCCCCCCTCACCTTTTAAGCTTGTTAGGCACTTAGATAATGGTGGGGCAGATCAGATTTAAGGGAAAGCTGTTTTAACATGAGGTTAAAATGTAACCCAGAGTGTTATTCAGAAAAACAGAACCAAAAAGCTCAAATAAATGTTTCTGTTTATCATGTAAGGACTTGGTCAAGTGTATGAGGGAAAAACATATTTTAACTTTCTTGCCAACATCATTACCCTTTTGGCAAAAAGCTTTCATTTTTAAATTATAGACTTCTTGTCACGTAATTGAAATGTTTATTTCATTGCTGTATGTATGACTGATGTGTGTGGAACACGTACCCTTGCGTATGTGTAAATCAGTACAACTTAGTGAGTTGTACTTCTGACTTAAGTGAGTTCTGGAGATCAAACCTAGATCACTTGGCTTGTATGGTATCCTAGTTAGCATTAACTGTCAACACGACCCAGCCTAAGAGGATCCCAGTTGAGTAGTTGTCATTCTCTGCAGGTATGTCTGTAGGGGTTGTCTTAGTTGTTAATTGATGGGGAAGAACCCAGCTCATTGTAGGCAGCATCCAACCCAAGCTCACTATAGGCAAAGTCCTTCCCCAGCTCACTGTAGGCAGGGTCCTTCCCCAGCTCACTGTAGGCAGGGTCCTTCCCCAGCTCACTG
>NW_004949119.1:3377859-3389001 GCF_000317375.1 Microtus ochrogaster
GTCCTTCCCCAGCTCACTGTAGGCAGGGTCCTTCCCCAGCTCACTGTAGGCAGGGTCCTTCCCCAGCTCACTGCAGCAGCATCCTTTCCTGAGCAGGTAGTGGTCTATATAGGGAAGCTAGCTGGGTATAAACCCAAGCAAACCAGCAGAGGTCCTCCATGTTTTCTGACCTGACTTCCCTCAGTGATGGCCAGTGACCTGGAAGTGATGGAGTGTGACCTGGAAGTGAGGCCAAAGGAACCTTTTTTTCTGATAAGTTGCTTTTGTTCATAGCATTTTCTCACAGCGAAAGAAAGGAAATTGGAATCCACAGCAAGTGTTTTACCTGTAGAATCATCTTGCCAGGCCCTGTCATGTTATTTGGCCTAATTTTAGGGTGCTTTCCACATCACTGCTGAACACTCTCACAAGGATTTTATCCATAAATATTCAAAAAAGCAGGGTCTAGTGTAATCCAGGCTGGCCTCAGACTCTCTGCATCTAAGGATGATCTTGAACTTCTGATTCTCTTGCCTTTCCCTCCCCAGTGCTGCTGAACTTACAGCTGAGACACCATATCCTGTTTATGTGGTGGTAGAGATTGAACCCGGCTTCATGCACTCTATGCAAATACTACCAAATTAGCTACATTCCTAGCCCCTCTTTCTATTCTTTTTAAATTTTGAGATAGACTTTCCCAAAGTGCTCCCCTAGCCTTGAAATCCTTCGGTCTCAGCTCCCAGAGTTTGTAGTCTGAGGCATGTATCATCACAGCAGCTGAGGTTTTCCTCCTTAGAGTTCCAGCTCAGGTTTTGTCTTTCCTTTAGATGACGTCATTCTTTTCCTTCATGGCCCTTTTTGGGGACCGCATTGTTTACAATATCTCATTGATTTGTTATTCAGGTCATGGATCTCTCTGTCAAAGGCGAACCCCTAGATTTATTGACTTAGTTACTATTCTATTGCTGCAAAAAGACAACATGGCCATGGCAACTCTTATAAAAGAGTATTTAATTGGGGCTCCCTTGCAGTTTCAGAGGCTTAGTCCATGGTGGGTGCATGACAGGTATGTACTGGGAAAATAGTTGAGAGTTGCATCCTGACCCTCAGGGAGGAGGGAGGGCAAGAGGGACGTAGGTAAGTAGAGATGGAGGGAGGGAGGGAGGGAGAGACAGAGAGAGAGAGAGAGATTGAGAGAGACAAAGAGACAGACAGAGACAGAGGTATAAAGAGAGACTTGGCCTGGCATGGGTTTTTGAAACCTCAAAGCCCAACCCCAGTGACACTTTCTCCAACAAAGACCCACCTCCTTTTCATCCTTCAACTGAGAGCCCCACTAATGCTTAGTTGACCAAGCATTCACACGTATGTGGCTATACAGGCCATTTTTTAAAAAATTAATTTTTTAAAAGTATCTTTTCTCATTTTACTTACCAATCCCAGTTCCCACTCCCCCCCCCCTCATACTTTCTCCACCTTCCCCCCTTCATGCCACCCACATCCACCCCTCACAGAGGGTAAGGTTTCCCATGGGGAGTCAGCATAGTCTAGCACATTGTTTTGAGGCTGGTCCAAGGCCCTCTCCACTATATCTAGGCTGAACACAAGGTATCCCTCCAAAGAAAATGGGTTAAAAAAAGCCAGTACAAACTGTAGGGATAAATCCTGGTCTCACTGCCGGTGGCCCCACAGTCTACCCCAGCCATACAACTGTCACCCACATTCAGAGGACCCAGTTTGGTCTTATGCTAGTTCCCCGCTGCCAGGCCAGAGCTGGTGAGCTCCCATTAGCTTGAGTAAGCTGTTTCAGTGGCATACAGGCCATTTTTATTCAAGCTGCCACATTCAGATACTTTCTTCCTTATTCTCTTTGCTAGCTCAGTTCTTTTTTTATCCCTAGTGAATTTTCAGCAGAGAAGATGAGCTAAGTTGTACGAATAAACTAGATCAAAGAACCCTAAGTTTATTTTTGAGGAACTTGAAATAATGCTTGAAGTTGATCATTCAAGGGTTTCTATACTGAAACCCTAGAAGAAATTGGGTATGGTTATAGAAAAATCAAGTTATGGCATGCCAGCATTTGGGGTAAGTTGAGGTGGACTCATGTTTACTATTGGGATTAATCCTCAGTCTCTGCTGCCTCCTCCTTTTGGCCCATACACCTTTCTGTGCCTCTAGGAGGATGCAATGTAAATAGTGGAAAGCAAGCCAGTTTCAGGGGCTGAGATGAGAGCTGTTGGGTCTATCTGCCACTGTGTTGAGCAAGACTTTGAGTTCTTTATATCCTATGACACTAGAGGTTGGGTGGAATGTTGCTTTGATTTAGTTGATGGAGGATAAAACTTCCATCTGCGTACGTACAAGACTTTAATGCTTGTCACAGTGTTTTGTATATGACATAGTTACTCTTCTCTTTCTCTAGCCTGAGTTTGTTCAGGTTACCCTTAGGGCTGCCTACTCTGCTTGTTTTGTCGTCTTCCTACATCTTAACCCATCCTTCATCCTTATGAGGGCACTTCAGGTACCCTAGGCCTTTCCTTGAACTTCTGTTGCGTCTGTCGTCGATTTTATAGTGCACAGCTCAAGTAGGCATTGCTTTTTTTGCTGGTCTTTTATTGTATTATTTGATATTTTAAAAGTATTTATTTATTATTTGGGGCACATGTATGTGTATGGGTGTTCGCATAGATAATGACATTTTCTTTTTTTAATTTTATTGATTTTTATTGAGCTCTACAGTTTTCTCTGCTCCGTTCCCTGCCTCTCCCCTCCCCTTAAATCCTCTCCCAAGGTCCCCATGCTCCCAATTTAGTCAGGAGATCTTGTCTTTTTCCACTTCCCATGTAGATTATATCTATGTAAGTCTCTCTTAGGGTCCTCATTGATGTCTAGGTTCTCTGGGATTGTGATTTGTGGACTGGTTTTCTTTGCTTTTTGTTTAAAAACCACTTATGAGTGAGTACATATGATAATTGTCATTCTGGGTCTGGGTTACCTCACTCAGTATGATGTTTTCTAGATCCATTCATTTGCCTGTAAAATTCAAGATGTTTTTTTTTCTACTGTGTAGTACTCCATTGTGTAAACGTACCACATTTTCTTTATCCATTCTTCAGTCGAGGGGCATTTAGGTTGTATCCAGGTTCTGGCTATGACAAACAAAGCTGCTATGAACATAGTTAAGCACATGTCCTTGTGGCACGATTGAGCATTCTTTGGATATATATCCCAAAGTGGAATTACTGGGTCTTGAGGAACGTTGTTTCCTAATTTTCTGAGAAATTGCCACACTGACATCCAAAGGGACTATACCAGTGTGCACTCCCACCAGCAATGCAGAAGTGTTCCCTTTACCCCACAACCTCTCCAGTATAAGTTGTCATCAGTGTTTTTGATATTGGCCATTCTTACAGGTGTAAGATGGAATCTCAGAGTTGTTTTGATTTCTCTCATGACTAAGGATGTTGAACATTTCCATGTCTTTCTGCCATTTTAGATTCCTCTGTTGAGAGTTCTCTGTTTAGGTCTGTACTCCATTTTTTTTTATTGGATTATGTGTTCTTTTGATGACCAATTTTTTGAGTTCTTTGTATATTTTGGAGATCAGACCTCTGTTTGATGTGGGGTTGGTGAAGATCTCTTCCCATTCTATAGGCTGTCCTTTTGTCTTGTTGGCCATGTCCTTTGCTTTACAGAAGTTTTCCAGTTTCAGGAGGTCCCATTTATTAATTGTTTCTCTCAGTGTCTGTGCTGCTGAGGTTATATTTAGGAAGTGGTCTCCTGTGCCAATGTGTTCAAGTGTGGAACTACTTTCTCTTCTATAAGGTTCAGTGTGGCTGCCTTTATGTTGATGTCGTTGATCCATTTGGACTTGAGTTTTGTGCATGGTGATAGATATGGGTCTATTTTCATTCTTCTACATGTTGATATCCAATTATGCCAGCACCATTTGTTAAATATGCTTTCTTTTTTCCATTTGATATTTTTTTGCTTCTTTGTTAAAAATCAGGTGTTCGAAGGTGTATGGATTAATATCTGGGTCTTCCTGTGTGTTTTAATGCCAATACCAGGCTGTTTTCAGTACCATAGCTATGTAGTAGTATTTGAAGTCAGGGATGTGATGCCTCCAGAAATTCTTTTATTGTAAAGGATTGTTTTGGTTATCCTGGGTTTTTTGCTTTTCCATATGAAGTTGAGTACCGTTCTTTTGAGGTCTGTGAAGAATTTTGCTGGGATTTTGATGGTCATTGCATTGAATCTGTAGGTTGCTTTTGGTAAGATTGCCATTTTTATTATGTTAATTCTACCTACCCAAGAGCATGGGAGATCTTTCCACTTTCTGGTGTTTTCTTCAATCTCTTTCTTCAAGGATTTAAAGTTCTTGTCATACAAGTCTTCTACTTTTTTGGTTAGAGTTACTCTGAGATGTTTTATGCTATTTGTGGCTACTGTGAAGGGTGAGGTTTCTTTGATTTCTTTCTCAGCCATTTATCATCTGTGTACAGGAGGGCTACTGATTTTTTTGAGTTAATCTTGTATCCTGCTACATTACTGAAAGTGTTTATGAGTTGTCAAAGTTTCTTGGTAGAATTTTTGGGATCGCTTATATAAACTATCATATCATATGATGATATTTTCAAACACACATATCCATTGTACCCTGGCCATACTCACCTTCCTCTATCCTCTGTTTTAGTTATTATCATCATCATCATCATCATTATTAATCTGGAAGGGACTTTGTGTTCAAGCCTTGCTTGCCCTTTAACAGCAAAAGCTTGAGTCCAAAACAGCAGATGTGATTAAAAGTACTGAAGGAAGAAGGTAGGGCCATTTAGGGGGTTTGCATGTGTGACGGTGTGGCAATGTATCGTGGGTCCTGGGAATCAAGAGTCCCTTGTCTGACATTCACACTTCATATATGCTTCCTTTCCTTTGCCAGAGGGGCTTACACTTTGTGTCTCACATGGAAGGTGCTCGAAAGCCAGGCATAACTAGGAGGGGCTGGTGATTCCCTAGTGGATCCCCTAGGGAGATGAAAAGATGAAAGTGACATGGTGGTTTTTGTTATGTCTTTACCATAGTCTGCTGATGTTATGGTGTTGAGCATAGGATGCCACAGTCAGCAGGACACAAGTGGAACGCCTCAGATGGGCCCAGTTCTCCTCCTTGGTTTCAACATGCATTTGGGTCAGACAGCTGGGCCTGCATGTTTCCAGGCAGCAGGTCTGAGGGAGAGGCTGGCAGAGGGACTCTGTTTTGTTACCTAAGCTGGGATTTGATCTTCAGACCTTCAGGGTGAAAGGCTAATACTTTAATTTGCCTGTTTAATAAACATCCCCAGGCGATGATGACCTTCTGGTAGCCTCCTGTGATACATGTGTTACAGGACCCACAGCTCCACTGTGCGGCTTGGAGCTCAGTGCCTGGGATGGCACACACCAGTGTGGACTCGGCAGGGTGCCAGCCCCGTATGAGAGTCAGTGAGCCTTGCTGTGTGCAGGTGAATGAAAGCCACTGAGGGGATTTCCTTATCAAAGAATTTTTTTCTTTTAAATGAAAAAAATATTTTTATGGGTTTGAAACTGAAGCCCCCAGCCTCACCCTCGCACAGGACTTGTGTCTTACAGTGTATGATCCCCTCCTGTAGTTCTCCCTTCCTCAAAGCTCTTTCTTTGATGGTCATCTATTTTCCGGTGTCAGTTTCTTCTCAGCCGAGCATGGGAAGTGGAGATGGAGACACGCCACAGCTGCGTGAGAGACCCACGCTGAAAGGTTTTTTTTGTTTTATGTAAATAGAGATTGATGGAACATTTTACACAGAGTACGGGCTTTTGACAAAAAGTATTGATGGTTGCTTTCAGGAAGTGTTACTTGAGATGACAGAATGTTGCGTTTTAAGATGAATTGCAGGAGAAACTCCCTCTTTGGGAATGTCATACATTTTATTTCATCTCTTGTTTTATGAGAGAATGACTGAAGTCATGAATACTGTAGACGGAACCATTTCCTTGGCACGCTGGGAGTCCCGCTTTGGCGCACTCCTATTTTAAATACGAAGTTATGGGGGAAATATTTATCCTGGCAAATGATACTGATGAAAATGCCTAACAGTTTCAGGAGCAGAATGCAACTTCCTATGTGGCTTCCCGGTGGGCTGTGGTGGGGGTTGGGGTGGGGGTGTGACTCGTGGGAAACTGGGGAAGGTAGTGAGGGTTGTGGATATACTCTTGAGAAAGAGCACAGAGATTTGGTTCAGTTAAATGGTCAATGGCGATCTTGCCCCGCTGGCTGTTTTCATTTTGAATAAATGTGCTGTTTGCATGCATTCTTGTAGAGTTATTTGGTCTCGATGCAAGAGCTGTTTTGACGTGAAGACGTGTGGTGAATTTGGCTTTGGGCCTTAATTTTCTTTATTAATTTCAGGACAGTTAGCTTAATGATACCTTGTATCTTAATGGATATTAATATGGCCTCAATACACTTATTGAACACTGCAGTCTTTCCCAGTAACTGGGCATAGAGTGCTGATTCTCTGTAGCTTCCATTCTGGTGAGAAAGAGAGAGACGGGGAAAGAACCCAGACAGTAGCATTTCAGGTGGCCCCACAGGCTGTGAGGAAAGCTAAGCAGAGCTTAAGGGGCTGGAGTTTCAGAGAGGCTGGTCTGCTGGGGACATTCCTGAGGAAAAGCTGTTCAGTGGAGCTCATAGCTGAGATGCTTGAGCTGGGCAAAGGGTTGGGAACTTGGGAGAAGAAACCAAGTGCACAGAACCAGTGCAAAGACCCTGGAACCAGAGCGAGCTTGGCATGTTGCAGGGTTTGCAGGAAGGCTAGTGTAGGAACCATGAGGTGTAAGGGGCATGTGTGCTCAGCTTTGATGGTTGGTATAATAAGCAGCTTGCAGGAGGATATCTACAAGAGGAATATGGATCTGTGATTTGCTCCATGTGTGTGCATAGGAGTCTTGTTTGTACATCCTGGCTCCCATCTACCTAGCACCCACTCAAGCCGACATTAGAATTTTTCTCTTGCTGGCTCCCGTAGAAACATCTTGGTCCTCTCTTGGCATTCCTGTGTCACTATTTGCTGGATGCCAAGATCGATGATGCCCTCATCCCCAGAGGGAATTGAACACTTCTGCTTCCTTCAGAGTGACTCCCTGGCTGTGTTGTTTCCGTGGACTGTCAATAGCATGCTTTATGTTTCTCCCCTCGCTTGAAATTAGCTGTATACCAGATTGTCTTTTTGGATAGAAGCAGATATTACTCATATTTGATCTTATTGTGTTTAGCATAGCACTTGGGACCCAACATGTTTTTAATATATTTGCTGGTTAAAAAAGTGAAACATTTTCCTCCCTGCTGCTCATTCTTCATTTTAAAAATTAAGGTGAATTCAGAGTCAACCAGTTAATTTCTTGTTTCTATAGGTGCTTAAAATCAACTTAAAAAAATAGGAGTTAATTCTGAATTTATGTTAGGCCTCTGAAGGGTTTTGGTGAACAGTTGGTCTAAATGCCATTGCAAGAACGGGATGTCATCCTGGGGCCTTAGTAGCCCAGGCTTGGCTACCTTCAAACCCTGGGGGACTAGAAATGCCCTGAGTCTAGCTGGGTTGGGAGTCTAGATCTATCCTGTTTGTGAGCCTTTGTCCCTGGATCTTACCAGAAACTTTGTCCCCTATAAATTTGGAGCTGATTTAGAACTAGCTAGCTGTTTTTCTCCCCACTGAATTGATGTGGTGTTCAGCCTAAGCTCAAATATGAAATATATTAAGAGCAAACTAAAAACAGGTCAGTGTTTTGCCTCTAATGCTGTGGGCTGTTGGACTTTCAATCATCTTTTAGTACATCACACCCACCCCATTTTCTTTCCCTGCCTCTTTTTAGCAGAAACTTTTTTTCCAGTGCAAAAGGCCATTTCCTAAGTACTGATTTGTTCTGAAATTTACATGCAGAAAATGGCTCCAGATCCCACGCAAGTGAAACTTTATTTTCTAATCTGGGCCACAGTAGGGAACCCTGAGAAATGCGTTTTCCTCCAGGGTCCGAGGAGGAATACATAGTGTTTGTTTAAAGCATCAGGTATTGAGAATGCACCAACAGGGTGAAAAGTTTGACCTCAACTGCCAGATCGGATCTGCTAGGGGGTAATTGAGTTGCCATGTTTCCCCTCTTCAGTTTAAATCAAGTTTTGCTATAGCCCATTTAAGTGTCAAATTGGTAGCTAAACTTGACAACTTCAGGGTGCAGACTTGCTTTTGATCAGAATTTACATGCAAATCATTTTTTTTGCCTTGAACTGTCAGCTCCTGTTTCTGATACTCTGAGGGGGACATGTCTGTCCCCAGGCTCCCTCTCTCCCCACCCCCACCCCAAGCCAAATGGGGGGATGCTGGCTGATGCTATTGATGAGCACGCGGAAGAAAAATGATCCTGATAAATATGGTGGTTAAACTGTATTTTCCTCTTTGTGTGCCAGTTGTTGCAGCTGGACAGTTAATCTCCCTTTACCTAGAAGGAAATCAAACAATCAGCCAGCACTTGATGTCAAAAGGAAACCAGTGAATGAAGGTGGCGGGTCACCAGTGTACTGGGGAGTGGACTTAAGCCACCAAATCCTGACAAAGGGTGCTGACAGTCTGCATTTTCTTGGGCATTAAACAAAGTCTTTGGTAAGTTTAAAGAATCTGTCCTTGCATGACTAGACTCATTGAGAGGGTTAGAGAGAGAAAGCTGCCTCAGAAGTCTTAAGCCTGAAAGGTTTTTTTTTTTTCTCCTAAACCCTCGGGACCCTTAGAAACACTTGAGCATGTGTTGCTCCATCATCCAGCTAGACAAAGGGGTGTTTGCACTTTCCGAGAGTTAATAACGACAGTAGCAAGTCTTTCTGGTTTCCAGGCATTTGTCTCAGTGTTCACCATCATCTACCTCCCGAACCATTTGCTTGTGATTCATACTGTTTCTGCATCATTCTTCAGGACAGCTGGGCTTCAAGAAACAAAAAAATTCAAGGACTCAAATACCACCACCACCAACAAATACAAATTCAGATAAAATACATTTCTAGAATGTACCACAGAGGAAGAGAGCTGATCGTGAATACTTAGAATTACCCATTGCAGAGCCAGGATGTTGAGTGTAATAATCAGAGATTTTTTTTTTTTTTGTTTCGAGTTGGCCTGAAATTCCGTTCCGTCAGTGCCCCCCTTCCCCCGTCAATGGGGTGAGAACATCAAACATGTTTTCTTGCCAAGATGACAGCCAGCATTGTGTCAGATGGGAGACACATGTAAGCCTGACTTGAGAAGTCAAAAACATTTCAAGATTGGGTCGGTGTGATGGGACATGGCCCCGTTGCAGGTCCTCCTGGAACCTCCTGGGCCAGACCCCTCGCAGCCTCTGTCCAGCATTGCCTGCCTTGTGCACTGTGAAATTTTAATTGAATTGTTAATGACACCGAGGAGTGACACACACATGAGGAACTTCCAAGAATCAGTCAGGAGGAGCCCTTTTTCTCACTGCTACAAAACAGAGGACACCGGGAAATTGACAAGTCCAAGCGGCGAGGCCAGGGTCATAATTGATAGCAGGCTGCCCAGAGCCAAGGCCCTTCTCTGGTAATTGCAAGCAGAGGCGCCTCTCTGATCTCACCAGAGGTGCTGGCCATGCCAGAGCGACCCGGCTTTGACGGATGGCCTTCCTGAGGTAATGACTTCGGCATGTTCTCCCTCTCACACGAGGCTGTGTCCCTCCCATTGGAGAAAATGAGCCGAGCATTTTGCTGCCTCTTAAACAGGCCCCTGTTAAAATAACTCTATTCTATTATATAAGCCCTATAGTGCCAGGGGCTAAATTTATATGGTTATAAATAAGAGATATTACTTTGGAATACCGTGTTTTGCTCTTTCTTGAGGATTTCAAATGGTGTTTTCAAAATAATGGATTTTACTTCATGAAGAAAAGAATGAGGGGTGTGTAGGAGAGGAAGGCAGGAACTCATTTCTAAACTCAGCCTTTCTCCCAGGTTGAATCCCTCCGTGTGCCTTCCCTAATTCACTTGCCCGGTATTTATTTGTATTTGTGTTTGTTTTGCTGGCTGCATTTGACTCTCTTTGGGAGAATCAGAAATATTATTTACTCCAGTATCCTGAAATAAGATAGATGTTTTATTTCATGGTTTTTCCACTCCTCAGAGGTTTCTTTCTATTCCCCTCCCCTTTCCATTTTTGGACATTGATGTATTTCAGAACTTTTATGTCACTTTCCCTCCCTCCACCTCGTCTCCTTTCCCCATCCCTCTTCTTGGAAAGTAATTTTGTCTGTGAAATATGACGGTAAGCTCAAGTGTCCCTGATGATCTATAGTACCTCTGGATTTTCACTCTGTTGGTGACAGAAACTGACTAATTCTGATATAGGGACCTCAGATGCCCGTCCCCACTATGGCTGGTGCTTTCTGGTATATTTAAAGTTTGGGTCTCCCCTGACACAGTTTCATACCGAGAACCAACCTCAGAAGAAAGCTAAGGAGATCCCCAAAAAACTCATTGTTGGATTTTTAATTCTCAGGTTCTTGCTGTCTCTATCTCAGACTCTCTCTCTCTCTCTGCGTGTGTGTGTGTGTGTGTGTGTGTGCTCGTGTGTGCACTCATAGATGGGTAAGCTTTGATGGGAGACCCGAGAGGCTTGGTTCAGATTCTCATTACTGGGAATTTCAAGGGAATGGCTACGGAAAAGATTTGGCTGTGATTATTTAGCTCAGCTTTAGCCCCACCTCTCAGAGCTTATTATTGTTGATTGGCGGTCTCCTCCTCAGTCTATTACTCTTTTATGTGTGTTAGCATATCCACATGTATGTGTGATGCACATTCACATGCATGTGTGGGTGTGCTCAGGTAGATGCTGGAGGCTGAATCAGGTGTCTTCTTCAGTTGCTTCTCCATCTTATTTTTTAAGACAGAAGTGCTCACTAACCCAGAACACACCGATTTGGTTCACCTGCTGGTGAACAAGCTCCAGGCACGCTCCTGTCTCTGCCTCACCAGCACTGATTACAGATGTGTGCTGCTGTGCCAGCCTTCTCACGTGGACTCTGGACAGATGTGTACCTCTGTGCCTGCCTTCTCACGTGGGCTCTGCACAGATGTGTGCCTCTGTGCCAG
>NW_004949119.1:3389101-3392437 GCF_000317375.1 Microtus ochrogaster
CAGATGTGTACCTCTGTGCCTGCCTTCTCACGTGGGCTCTGCACAGATGTGTGCCTCTGTGCCAGCCTTCTCACGTGGACTCTGGACAGATGTGTGCCGCTGTGCTAGCCTTCTCACGTGGATTCTGGACAGATGTGTGCCGCTGTGCCAGCCTTCTCACGTGGACTCTGGACAGATGTGTTTCACGTGGACTCTGGACAGATGTGTGACATGTGGACTCTGGACGGATGTGTGCCACTATACCAGCCTTCTCACGTGGGCTCTGGACAGATGTGTTTCATGTGAACTCTGGACAGATGTGTGCCGCTATACCAGCCTTTTCACGTGGACTCTGGAGATCCAAACTCCAGAGCTTGCTTGCTTGACAAGCACTTCACTGAGACATCTTCCCAACTCCTAAAGTTTATAGTTTTAAAATGGAAGTTTAAAAGAGGTTCCTGGGCCATCTCACAACAATAATGACTACAGAGAGATTGTATTTGTAGGTAAAAGAGACTTTGGTGAGCTAACCCGAGACTTTGACCATGTTAGATGGTTCTACTAGGAAATACCTGTACACATTGACTTGGAGGAATAGGATGTGAAGATGTTTTCTGGTTTAGGATTTAGAAAAAGGGGGGTGCTTCTTCATGTGATCTCAGCAATTAAAGGGCTGGTTGTCCTTAACCCAACAGAAGCCAGGCAAGTGTCTAAACCCTTCTTCCTGCCCTCCATGGTGTTCCTTTCCCATGGGCATGCTGATATGTCAGAGAATTTAAAGTAGGGATACATGGTAGGATTATTATTCTATCAATTATTAATTAATTCAGTTTTTTGGCTCCTCATTGGTTCTTCTCCCTTGTGCAGGTTCTAGCTGGGTGCCCCCGCCACCCCCATCTGCTTGTTTTTCCTGCATTGTCAGAGAGCATGAATTGCAGCAGAAATTCTCAATGAAGAGGAGGTTCTCCACCACCTGGGGACATTCACACCTAGGGCAGGGCAGCTGTTATTGGATTCTAGTGGGTAGATTCTGGAATGTTTTTTTTTTTCATTGCCGCCTGGCTGCTGTGACATTGATCATGTTCATATATCAATATTTTGTTTCACACAATGGTATGTCAAAATGAGATCTCAGAAAAAGTCCATGAATAAAGTCCAAAACGATGACCTGCCGGTCAGCATGTATGACTAAAAGCTTGGAGCTGACACTGGGGCCATGGGCAGGAAAGGGTCTGAGAAGCATGTGGCTTCCTGGTTATGAACAGAGGCTTTTGAAGCACACAAACATATGCGCAGGTACACGCACACGCGCACGAGAGCACACACACAAACACACACACATGCTTTCAGATGTGGCATGCTGTGTGACTTTGAGTGTACTGCTTAACTCCAAGAAGCCTCAGTTTCCCTCTCTGCCAGGAAGTACTGGTGGTAATACCAATCTCATGAACCAGAGACCAAAGGATATTAATTTATATAAATAATTAAAAAGACAAAGCCAGTCATACTGGCATGTGCTTGAACTTAGTTGATGAATGAGAAATGGTGGCTGCCCTAAAGGTGGTAACACAGGTGCCTCTGGCATGGTTGCCTTGCCCAAGCCTTCCGTTTTACCTGGGAAGGGGCCGTTATTCACCTCAAATGAGGTGGAGCTGTACACAGCAAAGTTGAGATTAGAACTTAGATCTCTGGATTCCAAGCCCTGTGTTCTTCACAGGACATGGAGTCAGAGCCTTCGACTCTAGTGGCAAAGCAAAGTTGAACATGCCTGAAACAGGAAAAGATTTGGTAACAAAATTCCAGTCTGAGAGCTCTGGATTCTGGAAGGACTGGTGTTGGAGGACCATGGAACTCCCAGGAATTCTCTTTTGTGGCCATACACAGCCTGTGGGGGAAGAAAATGGCTGAGATCCCAGAGGAAGGTTTTGTCCTGCAGCTGCCTTTGCGCTGAGATGCGTTATCTTAAGGTGGAAGTCGGAATCTTTCATGAGGTTTCTTTAAAGACTCTAGATACCCAGAGGAGGAACGAGAGAACATTTATGGAGTGCTGACCAGTGCTGGGCACGGTGCCAGGTGAGTCCACACATGTTCTCAGGTTTTAGTGGAGTTCCTGCGCCTTGGCAGTTCAGGCTTCTTCATTTGTAGGGTGGTGGGTGAGAGACCTGAGCAGTGTAGCCTAGCACATCCTGATGCCTCCAAAGGCTAGGACTTAACATTTTAAATTCTGTTTTTAGAATTCTTTTAATGTAATTTGATTTTTTTTCTTTGAAAAGGATTGAACACAGGGCCTCCTGTATGCTGGTTGAGTACCCTACACTGAACTAAATGTGTCTAAATTATTTATTCATATATTCATCCATTCATTTAGTATTTTACTATGTAGCCCAGGCTGACATCAAGCTCACACTCCTCTGCCTCTGCCTCCTGAAAGCTAAGATACGGTGTGCACCACTATAACCAACTCAAAGGCCACGTGCCCCACTATAACCAACTCAAAGGCCACGTGCACCACTATAACCAACTCAAAGGCCACGTGCACCACTATAACCAACTCAAAGTCCACGTGCGCCACTATAACCAACTCAAAGGCCACGTGCGCCACTATAATCAACTCAAAGGCTATGCTTTTAAAGACATGGCAGGAAAAAACCCAATAAATTATTCATAAGTTTAAAATGTAGGTTGTGAAACAGTGGACATATATGGACAGTGGACATGTTTGTATACGAAAAGGATGGGTGACTATTGGAATGTCAGTAGGCCATTTCTAGTGTTTGGATCAAGGAGGAATTTAGTTTTGATTTGTGTTTCACAAGTTTCTATTTTACAAGTAATTATAATAAAAGTTGTTTTTGTAAATGATTGCATTGGCATGATCATTATGTATCTGTTAATAAGTTGCTCATGATCAGGAAATATATAGCCAGGCCTGAGCAATGTGAGAATGGAGGTTCTTCCTTTAGGAAAGCTGCTTTAGTTTAGTAGTCCTGGAAAGAACCACACACCCATGGAGAGCTGATTAATAACCATGATCATTACTATAGTTATTGTTATACTGTTATATGATGTGAGGTTATTAGAGAAAATTTTGGTTTTTTAAAATATAGCATACAGGACTGTGCAATTTATATAAATTAAATTATGTCATTAAAATTTCCCAACAGACATTTCTTGGTATTAGGTAAACATTCCCTGATGCGGGAGTGATTTCTTTCTAATCTGTTGCTTTCATTGGTTAATTAATAAAGAAACTGCCTTGGCCCATTTGATAGGCCAACCCTTAGGTGGGTGGAGTAAACAGAACAGAATGCTGGGAGAAAGGAGCTGAGTCAGGGAGTTGCCATGATTCTCCCACCC
>NW_004949119.1:3392537-3395316 GCF_000317375.1 Microtus ochrogaster
AGTCGCCATGATTCTCCCACCCGACACAGCCACAGGTTAAGATCTTCCCTGGTAAGCCACCTCATGGGCTACACAGATTATTAGAAATGGGTTAGATCAATATATAAAAGCTAGCCAATAAGAGGCTGGAACTAATGGGCCAAGCAGTGTTTAAAAGAATACAGTTTCTGTGTAATTATTTTGGGTAAAGCTAGCCAGTGGCCAGTAGCTGGGGCGGTGGGAAGCGGCTCGCAGCTCCATACAACAATTCCCATTTCACAGATGGAAGAGTTTAGGTTTAGAGAGACTGGGAAGTAACAGAACCAGCCTCCCCTCCTGAGTTCACACCTTTAACCACCTGTTAATACTGCCTCCCCAAAGACCCTGTGGGGCTGGGAGGGCCCTAACACTAGCTGCCCGTGGGGACTGCAGGAGTGACTTGTTGAAAAGGGGTGGACCTTCTCAACCCACTCATGAGAAATCAGCAGGAAGGCCGGGAATCTCATTCCATCCCCAGCATGGGGAAAATAAAAGATTCTCACCTTCAACTAGGATATGATATCATACTGGACAAGAATGCACAAAACTGCTAACACACGGGCCACTTCTGGGGCTTCATCAGAAGCAGAGAGGGAGGACACCATGCCCAAGTTGGAGAAATGTCTTGGGAGGCCGATTTTCTTTGCTCACCTCTAAGTGCTCGCTCCGGTTGAGCTTGTGAAGGTTTTCAGTCCTGACTCGGGTGGGTGTGGCTCTCACAGACCACACCTCTCCCTGACCTAGCAGAACCATGCCGCTCACAGTCTG
Source organism: Microtus ochrogaster (assembly GCF_000317375.1). Classification (NCBI taxonomy): domain Eukaryota; kingdom Metazoa; phylum Chordata; class Mammalia; order Rodentia; family Cricetidae; genus Microtus; species Microtus ochrogaster. The sequence continues at coordinate 3,393,324 of NW_004949119.1, forward strand.
CACAGGGACTACGATGGCCACACCATGGCCACAACCACAGTGGCCACAGGAAGTGCTGTGGAGTAAGAGCTTGCTTTGTCTTTATCAGGAGTGTCACGTGGCACTTCTTGATTGTGCCAACAGCTCAGCACCCCATCTGAGTTTCCAGACTGCGTAGCAGTACTGAAGCCGCATGTGTTTATAGTATATAATAAATCTCCATTTGCCAGAATGGGTTAAATTTGAAAGAAAAAGAAAGGCGAACTGTTATGTTTTAAAAAAAAAGAATTTGGGGGGCTGTTATAAATTAACTCTATTGGAGTTTCGGGTCAAGCCCAATTTATTAGAGGGGATAAAAAAGAGAGAAACCTGGTGTGTGATCACGAGTGTGATTTATCCCTCGAGTGGGCCCTCCTTTGGGCCGTCGCTTGAACCACAGCTGGCTTGGCTTATGTAGGTCCTGCTGGGAGCTGAGGTTGTAATGAAAAAGAGTTATTCTTTCAAATTATTCACAAGAAGAGGGTTCATTTTATCAAGCGCTCTCCTAATTTGATTGTAAGGCTTTGGTATTTATTTTTCTACATTAATCATGCCATACCTTTGAGGAAAGAGTAAACGATGTGATAAAAGACAGAATTTAGAAGGAAAAAGGCTCAAAGGACAAATGCTTTCCTGGAGGTGGCCGGTCAGAGCCCTTATGGGTAATTAGAAAGTTATTTTGGGCTTGGTTGCAAAACCATGAACTTTTCCAGAAGCTCTTCTTCAGGGCAGCATGGCATTTAATATTTTTGAAGATTAACCTTTAGCAATGAAAAGACTGTCCGGTATTGACTCGTCATGGCTGGAGCCAGGCAGGCACTGACAGTAAGTGTCTTCCTGTCTAGTGAGGTCCTCCTGTGTCCTGAATCTTCCACCACCCCTTGAAGACTGGGGACTTCCTTTAGTACCTCAGTAGACTGGGGAATCAAGGATCCAGTTCAGCCTTCTTGCCTGCAGGTTAGATTTCTTCTGAGCTGGACAGCCTGCACTACCTTAGTGAAGGGCAATGATGACAGGCTCTTTCTGTTCTCAACAAAGATTCCTGGAACTTCCTCCTGAACACCCCTGGTTTTAGAAATGATGTCTGCAAACCAGACAGGTGGTGGCTCGTTAGGCAATGTAGTGGCGGAAGCCCACACACCTTCATGCAACTGAGTCTGTATATTTCTTGTCTCTCTGAATCTTGGCCTAGTAAAAGAGACCTAAGTAAGTGTGGGAGTGGCATGTGCTTGGTAGTGGAGGTCCAGGGGTGACTAGGGGTTGAGTGGCATTCCGTTTGATGGCACAGGAGGTGGCAGCACTTCAAAAAGACTTGTGCAGGAAAGAAAATCAAGGCCTGCACTGATCTAAGCCCACTAAGATTTGTTTATTAATATTATTATTTGTCACAACAATTTTCTATCTTAATTATCTAACATTCATTTAGGTAGTTGTGTGTGTGTGTGTGTGTGGGGGGGGGTTGTTTCAGATGCACCTGCACAACTTGTATGTGGAGGCCAGAGAACATCCTCAGGAACTCCGCTCTCTCCTTCTCACATGTGGGCTCTGAGGACCAAACGCAGCTCATCTGTTAAGTCATATTTAGTGAGGTTTAATTTCTGTACATTTAATTTCCCTCTCTCAGTGAGTAACAGACGAGCTTTAACAGATGCAGGTGGGCATGAAATCACCAGCACAGAGAAGACAGAGCACTCCTCAAATTCCTCTTGTGCACTTTCTTACCTAGCCTCCTTTCTATCCCAGCTCATGGTATTACTGACCTAATTTTTTGTTGCCATGTGGCTTCTCCTTTCCCAGAGTGTCATAAAAAGTAAAACTAGATGGTATAGAGCCTTGCGTACTGGGTTTCTTTTTCTTAACATATTATTTTTGAGAATCATCTGTTCTTTGTTAAAAAAGTTTTTATTTTTATTTTATGCATATGAGTGCTTGCCTGCATGTATGTATGTATGCATGTATGTATGTATGTATGTAT
>NW_004949119.1:3395592-3397208 GCF_000317375.1 Microtus ochrogaster
ATATATATATATATATATACACAACAACTATTGACATATTAATCTTTTAATAAATGTTTGGATTGTTTATAGTTTTTCTAAAATTAAGACTAAAATAGTCAAAAACTTTTGCTTAGAAAATATTCTATTTTTTTCTGGGTGTTCCATGGGTTCTGGAAAAAAAAAGAGTAGATTCTGTTACTGTTAATTAGAGTCTTCTGTAAATGTCAGTTGTTAAATTGTTTGATAATATTTTCTATATTTTTGCTAATTTTGCCTACTTTATGTATATGCATATATATATGTATGTATGTATGACCCCAAAATACTTTTGAGGTTTGTTTATACTTTTAGTTAGACTAGATTTATCAGATGCATACATCTTTATTATATTTCCTTGATTAAGCAACTCTTTGTCCCTCAATAAATTTCTTGTTTAAAGTTTACTTTGTATTATATTGCAGAGATTCAAGTCTATAAGTTTAAAGCAAAGTTGGAGTTTATTTTAAAAGATTTTAATATAGATTTAAACATGGAGAGATAGAAAAAGAGAGAGAGATTTAAAAAGTCATGGGATTCTTTTGTGAGCCCCCTAAAGTCTTTTTGTTTAGTGTTTGTGTGTTAGATCTTCTGTCTTTTTTAAAATAACATTTCTACATTTATTTTTATAGTGAATTCCTTTTAGAAAGCACATAGTTAGATATCTCTCATACTTAATCTTATGATTTTGCTTTCCTAATTATAAAATTTAGGCCATTTACATTTAACATATTTGTTAATATTTTTTGGAATCTACCATTTTCTAAATTTTTTCTATATGTCTCAATTATTCTTTGTTCCTATTTCTTTTTTTTAATCATTTGGATGTATTCTTGATTCTACTTAATTTACACCATTGTCCTAACTTTTTGATGTCAGTTATGTTTTGTTTTAATAACAGGAAATATTTATTTTTTAAAAAATATATTTTAGTAGCAAAGTTCAGTCTATTTAGCAAATTTATATTTTAAGCTATTTTCAAACTAAGTATACATTGCAAAACCATTTATTGTTTAAGGGTATCAAATGAGGACAAAAGGATTGTCACATTGATTACGTTTTTACTATTTCTAGAACTCTGTATTTATGTACGTCAGACTGATTTTCTGGCATCAGATTCTTTCCTGGGGACTTCCCTAACATTTTTATAGTACAGATGTGCTGGCAATGAATTAATGTTCTCCATCTTTCTTTCACTTTTGAAAGATGCTTTCTGTCTGTGCAGAGTTCCATATAGACAATATTTGCTCAGAACTTTCTTGATTTCATTTCATATTCTTCCGCTTTGCACGCATTCACACGAGAAGTCTGCTTTCATTTTCAGCTTTGCTCTGCACATGTTCTTTGCTTTTTCTCCAGCATTCTATCCTCTGGTTGTTCAGTTGAAGTTTTCTGAGGTTCTTTGAACTGTGGCTTGATATTTTTATTAGTTTTAGGAAGTTCTTAATTTTTTTCCTTAAATTTTTTTAGTATAATTTTCCCAGATCCTCCCTCCCTCCCGCCCCATCCATCATTATGTTCTCTTTAAAAAAAACCCTCAAAACAAGCTAAAAAACACCAAGAAATTAGTAAGACAAAAAAAAGCCAAAACAAAATGA
>NW_004949119.1:3397480-3427743 GCF_000317375.1 Microtus ochrogaster
CACACACACACACACCATGGGCTTGTCTCTTCACATATTTTTTTCTGTTTCTTATTCTTTTCCATCTTTTGCATTAAGATATGTGGTATGCTTATGCTATTTTATTTTATTTTGTAACTCTTGGATGCTCTGTTTTATCCCCCCCCCCCTTGTTACTAGGTTTGGGTCATTTCCATTCATCCATTGTCAAGTGCATAAATTCTTCATTCTGTCATTTGATTTTTTTCTGGTCAGTCTTTCGAATGAATTCTTGCCTCATGTTACTGTACTTACCTTTTGACAGAAGAAACATTTCTCTTAGAATTCAAAAGGCTATGACAGGAGGGCTGCCAATTTGAGGTCAGCTTGGCCTAAATGGTAAGATATGTCTGTAGGAAAAGATGGGAAATTTCAGCAGAGAAACAGTGGATAATTTCAGCAGAGAAACAGTGGATATTGTAGGCCTAAAAATTAAATTATGCAACAATATTAAAAAACTCACTGAATATGCCTATGGTGTAATGGGGGTGACAGAGTGAGTGAGAGGCATTAGAGTCATTCCTGAGAGCTGAGGAAAAGAAGAAGAATAACTATATAGAGAAGCATGGGGGCAGGGAGCTGAGTTTCGGCATCAGGAGCGCGTCTATGTTCTAATACAAATGACAACTCTAGAGTTCCATAAAGAAAGATGACAGAATGGAGGGACAGACTGAAGAAATAATGGTTCATAAAACCTCACCCTTGGAAAATGACACACATTTATTGATTCAAAAGTTCAATGACCATAAAAGCAGTATTAATTTAAAGAAAATGACAGCTGGGAATATAGGGTGGTGATCTAGCATGCATAGGACTCTGAACTCAATCTTCAAAATACACACATACACACACACACACACACACACACACACACACACACACACGGTGGTAGGGGAGGAAAGGAGGGAGAGAGAGGGAGAGGGAGATAGCTTGTTGATGAGTGTGAAGACCTTAAATTATCCCTAACACCCATGTAAAAGGCTAGGTCTGTTGCATACTTATAGTCCCAGATCTAGGGAAGGAAAGACAGGAGGATCCCTAGGGCTTACTGGTCAACCAGCACAGGTTCCATTTAGACCCCATGTTAAAAACAAGTCGACCAGCAGCCAAGGAATGACTCTAGAACCTTCCACATACATGTACACACCTGTGTACCCTCACATACAAAGAAAACAGCACCTAGGCACAGCTTAGCTGAATTTCCTAAAAAACAAAAGGAAAAAATGTTGAAATACTTAGAAGGGAAAGCATGTATTGCTCACAGAGAATCAGCCTGGAATCCCAAGGCCCCATCTGAACCCTTCAAGGCCAGAAGGTAGTGGGACAACATCTTGATAAGGCTTACAGGAAAAGCCGTACCTGAACCAACTCCATGTGAACCCAGAATTCTCTATCCAGCAAAGGTACCCTTCAAGAGTAAAGGTGAAGTAAAGACATTTACCCAAAGAAGAAAACTAAGATAATTAATCATTTGCAGACCAGCATGCCAAGCAAGAGTAGAGGAGGCCTTTAAGCTGAAGAATGGGAGGGAGGTTTCCCTAAGAAGCAAAGAAAAGCACATAATGGCATAAATATGAGGGTAAATAGGATTTTTCCTAACTTCTCCAAAACATTATCTGTTTAACTTGCTAGCTTTGACATATAGAGAATGTGTACATATGGTATGCATGACAGATATAAAGGCTAGGTATGGGGCAAGAGAGGATTTTTTGTTATGCTGTTTCATTTTTTATTGTATTTTGTTGCTGTCCCTTTTACATGGGGTGGTATATTAACTTTAAATAGATTAGTCAATTTGTGATTGTCTTTTACATGGGGTGGTATATTAACTTTAAGTAGATTAGTCAAGTTGTGATTATCTTTTACATGGGGTGGTATATTAACTTTAAATAGATTAGTCAAGTTGTGATTGTCTTTTATAAACCCGATTTCCTAAAAATGCAGCACGAGAGAAACAGTAAAAAGGCCAGCAGATAATTTAAAATGAAATCTTAGAAAATTGTACCTGATTTCTCCAAAAGAAGGTGAGGGAGGAGAGCAAAGGAACACAGACTGCAAAGGGTACACAAAAGGCAGGTGAAAATGGCAGACTACAGCCTCAGCAGTCATCACATTACGGGTTAACGGACTGGCCATCTGATTGAAGTGGACCAGAATGCCTGGCTGTGTGGTTCTCAGGGATGCCTCTAGTGGCTGTGGCGGTGTCATGGGATCTCAGGTACTATGGGAATATGTGTGCTAGCCCTGCAAGATTGACATGCTAGACAAGATGAAGAAGTGAATGTACGGGGCCTACATGAGTGGCTTCTGGTGAGTCCAGGGTGTCTGGTAGGCTCTGGTCCAGGACTGAGACCCAGGTACCTGGAAGGAAGTGAGGGCAAGATGCCCACTTGTCTGTTCTCCTGCTTCACCTTGCTCTGTCTCTCCCGCCTGTGAGCAAGTGGTTCCTACACTCAGCTCCTTTATTCCCACGTCCACAGCTGCACCATGCATACAGCTGTGGTGCCTAAGCTCCACTCTCTTCTAGCTGAGACCTCAAGAGGTTTCCAGGCAGCTGTCCCCTTTCAGGACGGTGCTTTGGAGGTCCTGGCCTGAATGACTTTGCTAAGTGACTTCTAAATCCTGTAAGACGCTCCTAGGCCTAGAAATGGCTGCCAGAAAATGTTTGGTAGTGTTTGGTGAATGAGTGGTGTGCACTGAGGGGGTGACATTCATGCTCCTAGACTCTGGAGGAGGGACAGGGAAACACCATCATCCAACATGGAAAAAAATAAATAATAGGAGGAAGTTTTTATGTCCTTTCCCCCTCCTTGCCTGATTTGTCTGGCCTCTGGCAGGTTTTTAAAGCACTCTCTGAAAATTATGCTGAGTGGATCATATGGGACGTAGGTATGACCAGCACTGTGATGGAGAAAGCTCTTTGCAGCCTCTGCCCTAGGACAGCGAATCTCTTTCTGTTTCTCTGCAGATTTGACTGGGTAGCCCGTAGTGTGTTCAGGGACTCAAGCCCTACATTTGGTGATGGCATTGTCTTTGGCCATGTGCCTCCCTCCCTGCCTTAGTGATGGAGGAGGGTCATCTGTCTATCTGTTGCTTTCATTGGTTAATTAATAAAGAAACTACTTGGCCTGATAGGTCAGAACATAGGTGGGTGGAGTAGACAGAACAGAATGCTGGGAGGAAGAAGGCAGTGAGACAGACTCTATAGCTCTCCTCTCCAAGATGGATGCAGGTTAGAATCTTCCCCGTAAGCCACCACCACGTGGTGCTACACAGATTACTAAATATGGGTTAAAACAAGATGTGAAAATTAGCCAATAAGAGGCTAAAACTAATGGGCCAGACAGTGTTTAAAAAAAATACAGTTTGTGTGTTGTTATTTCCAGGGCTAAGCTAGCTGTGTGGGAGCTGGGTGGCAGGAATGCAGCCTGCCACTCCTCACTACACCTTAGATCTTACACCATAGATACACATGCACATGTGTGTATTCATCCATGTTCATGTAGGGGATGCATCTTCATATTCATGCATGAGCTTGTGGAAGCAAGAGGATATCCTTGGGTGTTATCCCTCAGGTGCCACCCATCTTCTCTGACTCACTGGCTCACCAAGTAAGCTAAGCTAGCTAGCCGTCACAGCCCAGGAATCTGACCACCTCTAGATCCCTTGTGTTGAGATTAAGAATATGCTCCACTAGGCCCAGCTTGTTTGTGTGTGTGCCTTCTGGAGATAAAAGCAGGTCCTCATGCTTTCATGACAAGCCCTTTACCAGCGGAGTCATCTTGGTAACCCTGCTAGCTCCCTTTTGAAAGGAGATGAACTAAAATTTCAAAATATACTCCTGATTTCCTGGGAAAGTCACAGAATCTCTTTGGATCTTGTAAATGGGTTACTTGGGTACCTGTGAAGAGTTTGCTTCTGCAAGCCATACAGACTGGGGATCTGTTTCCATGGAGCTTTCTAGGCCAGCCTTTTGCTGAGCTGTAAGGGACTCTCCAGATTGTCACATCCTGTGATTTCCATGAGTTTACAATGCTGCATATCACATTGTTTGCCTGGGGCCTTTGGCTGAGGATTCCTGGGTGATTCTGCCTTCTGCTTCTGGACTGGGTGTTGGTAGGGTGAGCATATTGGTTAATCATTTACTTAACTTGGTCTTGCCTGCCCAGCCAGGGGATTTTTTCTTCTGTCAGCAGAGGACAAGTACTGATCAGCTAGGCATGGAGGAGTAGGGGAGTCATGTAGCTTATGTATGGGAAGTGCATTGTGGGAGCAGCACAGTAGTCTAGAAGTATCTTAGCATGGGGTCAACTAGGATGGATGACGAGGGATTGAAATCATGTGCCAGAGTCCCTTGTCCAGTTAACTGGTGCTCTCAGGATGAGTGTCTAAGACAGAGGACTTAAAAACAACAACAACAACAACAACAAAACCAAGAGTGGTTTCTACTTCCCTCTGCTTCTTAATTTCCACAACTCAAATCTATATAGTCTGGCCCATTGATCATTATACTACTTTACTAAGTGCCAGAAGGGGCATTTCTACCCACTGCGTCCTCGTGTTACCTTAAGCCCTCTTATCTTGGTCCCGGTGGCTTATCCACCACTCTCTGGGAGCCTTTACAATGTGGAGTTGTGGCCCTTACCTCAGACAGACCTCTGAATCTGAAGAGATTCCCAAGCAACTTGTGGCACTTTCTCGAAGGCCTCACATGCCTCTGCAATCTGGCTTTGACTTTTCTCACATAGATTTCTCTCAATCTCATTTCTACTTTTCTGGTCATTCCCCACTGCACCTGCTCTGGTCAGTTTCTGCCTCCTTTTCCTCTTACTAGCTATAAAATACAGAAATCGCCACAGCGGCCTCCTGCCCCATTTCTCTTTCTCCAAGGTCCAGTCCCACAGTTCTGGTTAGCTTCTGGATTGTTCTACATTGGCCCAAGTTCTGGGATCTTGAGTATTCTGCCCAAACCACTGTATCTTTTCTACTTCCCGGGGCTTCCACCCTCTGGTGTTCCGTAGTGCACACCAAGACGCCCTCATTGACTCCTCCCTTGCTTCCTTCTCTGTCTAAACAGTCACCAGATTCTATCTCACTGCTGCCTTACATTCTCAGTCACTGCATCAGGATATTTTATCATCTTACCTGGGCTGGATGTTTGTAACTGTATCCACTGTGCTCCTGGGTCTCCAGTTTTCTATGTTTTCATCACATCTTTCCCATATTCCAAAGTACTCCTTATTTCTCCCTGTCACCTGAGTTAAGTCTCATCTCAGAATAAGCTTCAAGGCCATTCCCATTCAAGTACCAGGCCTTGCCTCTATAATGTATATAGAATAATAATCAACATGCTATTCTCTATTGTGATCATTGCTTAGCCAAACTCAAGGCCTCCGGACTTGGTTATCCCCTGCTAACTAATGATGACCTCTGGATCTAGAATGAGAGTCTAATCCATGTTGTTACAATGACGAATGGTGAGCTAGCCATTTGTTATGAGCCAGTATGGGTTCAGATAGACCAATCCTCCGTCTTCTGTGCCTTTCTTTTCCTTTCATTGACCGGATTATTATCCAAGTTTCCTTTCTCATCGCTCTGACAGAATATTTGACAGAGCATTCACAGTCCCAGACGCTCTGCCTATGAAGAGCCCTCGATTCCATGTGAAATGTCAGGGCCGTCTTTCTTTCTCTCAGCGTTCCGTTCCACCCTCTGCCAGAACAGCCTACTCATCTCTCCCTCCAGTTCTAGGACTTCTCTAGCCCATAACTTCAAATCCTTTGGTTGGCTTACTGCAGATCAGTTCCCAAGTCCTACAGACCACATGGTCTTTATTGTGGCAGAGCAGGAAGCAGAAAGCTAGCTGGAAGTAGAGAAAGGCTCTAAACCGCAAGTCCTACCCCGAGTGGCTGCGTCAGCTAGGCTCTGCTTCTCTAAGGGTTTACAGACTCCCGAGATAACACCATCTGGGGGTTAAGTCTTCGAGCGCATGAACCTATAGGGAACATTCCACATTTGAATATTAGGAAAACCACTCTGCTAAGCAAAGCAAAAAAAAATACACAAAACAAAACAAACAAAAAACATTTAAAGTTCAGAAAAGCTCTCACTTTGATTGTGCCAAGCAACACAGCAAATGACAGTACCTACAAGAACCAGTCATTTTCTTGTGATTGCCAGGAGATTGCGGTTTGGTATCTGATTCTTGGCAAAAATTCCTCACTACGGACTTACATGAAGACAGATAAGGCATGTGTTAGCTTCAGCTGTCAGCTTGACACAAACCTAGTCATCTGGGAAGAGGAAACAGCCACTAGAGAATTGCCTCAATCAGATTGGCTTGTGGCGTGTCTATGAGGGAATTTTATTGATTGTTAACTGATGTAGGAAGCCCCAGCCCACCGTGGGCAGCACCTTCCCTAGGCAGGTGGGCCTGGGCTGTATATGAGAAATAGCTGAAGGTGAGTGAGGCAAGGGAACAATCCAGAAAGCAATATTCCTCCATGGCTTCTGCTTCAGTTCCTGCCCCCAGTTTCCCGTCTTGAGTTCCTGAGCTTTCAACTTCCCAAGACTTTCCTCAGGGATGAATTGTCACCTGGATACGTAATATGAAAAAAACCATTTGATCCCCAGGTTTTTTTAGACATGGTGCCTATCCCAGAACCAGAAAGCAAATTAGAACAACATACATATCATCATATTTGTGAGACATTTTGGAAGGACAGAAGGTTCAAATATGAAGTCATGTGTTTTCTTTCTTTTTTTCTGAGCCAGGGTTTCCTGTCCTGGAACTTTCTCTGTATATCAGATGGGCTTATAGAGATTTGCCTGCCTCTGCCTCCAGAGTGTTGGGATTAAAGGTGTGTGTTACCACTGCCCAGCAGGGTTTTTTTTTTTTGTTAAGTTCCCATTATTTTATCAGCTAGATTCTGTTGACCAAGTTAGAAGAGCTAGAATTTAGGAACATGGTACTTGAATCCAGGCTTCTAATTGTGGACTCACCAGAGCACAGGCGATTCTGGGTGCGAAAGGCTTCAATTTTTATTTGGCAAGAATCACGTGGAATGTGAATATTTAAAGCACTCTTGAGTTTTGTGGGTCTGTAACACAAGCACATCATCTTGGGAGAGGAGGAAAGCCACACCTTGAATATTGTGTTTTAAGTTGAAAGTAGAGAGATTGTCATGTTTTTAGGGGGGGGCATGGTAATCATCACTGTCCAGGCCGTGGTTAAGCGTGGAGATTTCAGCAGTGATTTCTGAGGGCCTTTAAAGTCTTTACTGTTTTGCAGAGGGGGCTTTCGGCCTCACTGTAGTTTCTCTGAAGGCATTTAGCAATGCTTTGCTCATAGTGTGTGTTAAACCCTGTTGAAGGAGCTGCGGGCCCCTTCCCTGCCACCCCAGCTCCCAGCTGCCAGCTAGCTTATGCCCCGAAATAATTACACGGAAACTGTATTCTTTTAAACACTGCCTGGCCCATTAGTTCCAGCCTCTTATTGGCTAGCTCTTACATATTGACCTAACCCATTTCTAATCATCTGTGTAGCCCATGAGGTGGCTTACCACGGAAGATCTTAACCTGCAGCTGTGTCGGGAGTGAGAATCATGGCGACTCTTTGACTCAGCTTTTTTCTCCCAGTATTCTGTTCTGTTTACTCCGCCTACCTAATTTTATTTCCTATTAAAGGGCCAAGGCAGTTTCTTTATTTAACCAATGAAACAACAGATAGAAAGATGACCCTCCTCCATCAAAACCCTGTTGAGCGGTTGTTGTTAGTACACTGTTAGTTTTACCTCCTGAGGGCACAGTCCATGGACTATGATTTTGTGCTACCTATCCTCACAGCATCTTGCATAAGGCTAGATTTTCAGTGGGCACTTAGTAAATCCAGGTTAAGTTCATAAAACTACATGTTGGGAGAAGTCCATTGAACACCCCACATTTACTCCGCAGATGCCCCTTTCTTGTTGAATGAAAACGAGAGCCCCATTGTAGTGAAAAGGAACCCTGACTAGGGAAGTCAGCAGCCCGAGTCTTTAGGTCTGCCTTTTCCACAAATAGCTTGAGCACCAGGCAAGTGAGGACGTACATCCAGGAGTTGAGAGTGAGGAAGACGTGGCATGGAACATGTCAAGGGTGTTGAAATTTAGGGCCAGGCTTCGAATGTAGCAGCTGAGCTCTCCCAGCTTCTCGGTATTGGTTATGGTCATTAAATGCTTGAAAATGACACAATTAAGAGCCTTAGTTGCTTGCATGTTTAAGTTTCTTTCAATTGGCACACAGGCAGGACAACTTCTATAGTTTGCTTCCTGGGAGACTGGAGCCCAACACCCAATAACTCACTTGTGTCTACACAGCTGTTATGTTCTATTCACTGGCAGGTGTGGCTGATTCCATGGCGGACACCACCTCCGAGACGAATGTGAACTTCTAAAGCTCTTGTTCATGGGTGTCTTGAGAAAGCATTGTTGGGAGGGTGCTGAGCGCCTCTTTGTTGTTACTGGTGGGTCTGAAGCCACTTAAGCAACTGGGATTAATGTTGGCGCTTTTCCCCCAGGGCGCATCTGTTCTCCATGGGGCCTCTCCTGGCATATGCCCACAATTTTCACTTCTTTTTCTCTGTATTGGTTTTGTCTTGGCTCTTTGCAGTGGGCAGGCGTATTTCTGAAGGCTCTGAAAACATGCTTGTCTGAAATGTGCTAGCGTAGTGATGGGAAGAGGTCGAGGCAGAAAGGGTAAGGGTGGGGCGATGTGTCACCATGCCAGAACAAAAAACAAACAAAAAAAAAAAAAACAAAAAAAAACCACCTGGTTTTCTAGACAAGAAGGAAATGGATACTACATTAAAAAAACAAACAAACTGGGATTTCTAGTCAATCTACCTCAAACTTAAGATGACTTTACCATTTAATTATTTTATTTTTGTTCTTAAAAAGAAAAGAATAAGATAGAAAAAGACTCCCCCATGTTTTATTAATGTGCTCATTTGGGTTACTTTCCCCTGTCAGTTTAGCCATCAACAGTAATAAAGACTCAAATATAAGATTTTCATACATTTACAATAGTGTAAAAGACATGGAGCATAATTCCTTAAAACATTTCCTACTTAACTTCACTTAGCAGACACTGTAGTGTGTACGCTAAGCTAAAGGAGGTGGAAAGGGTCTAAGTCAGTGGAGCGCCTGCAGACAAGTCCCACGTTATTTCCACAGTCTTAGCTCAGCCAAAGTGATCTGGCTTAGCACGAAGAGATCAAGGTGACTTGAAAGGATTGTCAGAGGCCATTGAGATGAGGCTGGTCAGCATGATGGTAAGAAGCCTCATGATTTTTTCTGTAGAGACTGGATCTCTTTTGTTGACGATAATGTTTTTAGTGAAGAGATGGCTGATGTTTCTTATGCTGATGGAGGGAGGCTCCATGCCTAACTCAAAGTGAGCAGATGACCCACTAGAGAGGTCTGTTTAGTTTTGAACCATACACAGAATGACTTGAGGTGACAGAAGTGAAGAATAAAGAAGGCAGACACATCCCCTTCGACCCTCCATTTTGAGATTCAAATTCCCTGGCTTGCCTGTGCGTGTATTGCTGAGGATGGATCCCCAGACCTTATACATGCCAGGAAAGTGCTTCCCCACTTAGCCCTTCTTGAGTCACTTTTCAAATGGTTAGAATTCTACTTTGTTATTGCGTGGATGTGTGCGGGCATGCCATGGCGCGCATGTAAGGTCAGAGGATACCTTACAAGGGTGGGTTCTCTCCTTCTAGCTTGTAGGTCTCAGGGATTGAGCGCTGGTCGTGAGGTGTAATGTCACACATTTTACCAACTGACCTAACTCACTAGTCCAGTATTTCTTGAATTTATATTGATTGTGGAAGATGTGATAGGAAGATCAAGGAGTAGAAAAACAAACATCCACTTGTTTGCTAATTCTAAATAATGGTAGGGGAAATTATAGATACAATGTCTTTATTTCAATATGCTAACTACATCCAATGGTGAGGATTTTATCTTAGGACACCTAGATGAGCTACAGAGAGCTCAAAAGCACCCAAAATGATTGTAAAATTGGGATCTGTGGCTCACCACACAGGCTGGTGTATGCTGAATGGGTCAATCTGTATCCTTGTTCGTAGGAGAATGTATTAGCAGCCACATTTAAAAGCTTCCTCTTGTCTCATTCCCAGCCTGGTATCACTGACTTGTATGAAGTCTCATTTGCAAAATGTAGGAGTCATATTAAATACTCTCCAAGAAGTCTTTTTGGCGTTAACATTCCATTATCATAACTTCAATTTCTTATTGTAGAAATGAAAGCTTTTAATTTACTCCAGCCAATCATTTCCTTCTTGTGATCTGACAATGTTGAAATGCGGGTTAGGGAAATATGTATGTCTTTGACATTTCAGTTAATCTGGAGGTGACTACATAGCAGAGAGAGGGGGGGGGCAGAGGAGAGAAAACAGACACACACAGAGGGACAGAGATAGAGACTGAGAGAAATAGAGAAAGGCAGACAGAGGCACTCACAGAGAAAGAGAAACACACACATGCATGTGAGTGTATGGGCACATGCATGTGCACACAAAGGCAAACAGACAGAGAAAGAGAGAGACAGATATATAAGCATGCGTGCACACATACACATACACACACAGAGATATTGGCTACTGCACAGGAAGCTTAGAGTTGATATTCTCAGGGATTACCTTGGAAGCAGTTGGTTATTATTGCTTTTGTTGTTCGGGTATTGAATCAGGGAAGTGGAGGATCAACTAACATGCCATGGGCTTTATCTGAAGCAGCTCAACTTGTGCAGAGCATTAGATTAATGTGAGGCAAACACTCCCAGTGTCACAGTCTGCCACACCGTGTGAGGGAGGGTTGTGTTGTCATATAGTCACCACCGCGTGGTGTTGAGGCAGATGACAAGTGGAGGAAAATTCTGTTTGTGGTCTTTTCTTGTTTGCTGAAGAAACTGTGATTTATAAGTGTCTTTCTCTCTCTTTACATTACATGTCTTTGGGGATTCTGCCTGCACTGCTCCAAGACCAGGATTAAGGTCCTATCCCCCCTACCCAATCTACGACTGACTTAGACATGGCTGGTGGCCCTGGGCTAGTGAGCACAAGAGAAAACTTTCTCTCTCTTTTTTTTTTGTTTGTTTTTTCGAGACAGGGTTTCTCTGTGGTTTTGGAGCCTGTCCTGGAACTAGCTTTTGTAGACGAGGCTGGTCTCGAACTCACAGAGATCCGCCTACCTCTGCCTCCTGAGTGCTGGGATTAAAGGCGTGCGCCACCACCGCCTGGTTTAAGAGAAAACTTTCTTAAGAAGAGGTGCAGGTGATAGGTGGGTCCTCTTTACCAATGGGTTTTGTTGGGTCTATAAGAAACTTTTGGGACTCCAGCCTTCATTCTTACATCTGTGATTGTCGGGTAACTGGCACACTGAGGGCAGCAGAAGGGTAGCCTGCAGAGATCCTCTAAGATTCATTCTGTAAACCTGACTCTGGTTCTCAGCTCTGATTTCCAGACTTCTTAACCCATATGATCAAACTCACCATTGTGGCCTAGGCAGCTAGTCATTTGCATATGTTAATGTGAAACTCTCAAAATGTAACATCACTTCTTTTTTTTGGTGTTTCAAGACAGGGTCTCTCTGTGTAACAGTCCTAGTAGCTGTCCTGGACCTAGCTCTTGAAGACCAGGATGGCCTCAGACTTTCAGAGATCCACCTGCTTCTGCCTCCTGAGTGCTGGGATAAAGGCATGTGCCACAACCGCCTGGCACATTACTCTTATTTTCAATACTTCCTGTTTATATTTAATAATGTGCAACATGGGACCTCTATCCCAAGCTGGCATAGTTTCCTGTCCTATTTTCCTTTACTTCTTACATGATTATATATAACAAAATGTGGGCATTGTTTTACTCCTTCCAGCACCCCCAGGAAATCAAATATTTTCTAGCACAGGAGAGAGAACACAGTAGGTATTGGCTGATTGACTGTTCTACCAATTTGAGTTGATTTATTGTTTCTTCATTTCATTATTTTAGCTTCAGTTTCTGCTGAGGACATTGATAGTTTTGTAGGTGTTGAGCCATGGTGATCTGATAAGATATCTGGGGTTATTCCAATTTTTTGTATCTGTTGAGGTTTGTTTTGTTTCAAGTATGTAGTCAGTTTTTGAGAAGGTTCCATGATGTGCTGAGAAGAAGGTATATACTTTTATGTTTGGATGGAATATTCTGTAGATGTCTGTTAAGTCCATTTGAGTCATAACATCTGCTAGTTCCCTTATTTCTTTGTTCATTTTTTGTATGACTGACCTATCCAGTGGAGAGAGTGGAGTGATGAAGTCTTCCATTATTACTGTGTGGGATTTAGTGAATGATTTAAGCTTTAGAAGTGTTTCTTTTACATATGAGGGTGCCCTTGTATTTGGGGCATAGATGTTCAGTATGGAGATTTCCTCTTGATGATTTTTCCTGTGACTAATATGAAATGTCCTTCTTTGTCTCTTTTGATTGATTTTAGTTTGAAGTCTATTTTATTAGATATTAGGATAGCTACACTGGCTTGTTCTTAGGTACATTTGATTGGAAAATTTTTCCCAACCCTTTACTCTGAGGCCATATCTGTCTCTGAGGTCGAGATGTGTTTTTGTATGCAGAAGAAGGATGGATTCTGTTTTCATATCCAATCTGTTAGCCTGTGCCTTTTTATAGGTGAGTTGAGTCTATTTATATTAAAGGATATTAATGACCAGTGATTGCTATCTCCTGTTAATTTAGTTTTCTTTGTTGGTGATGATAATTTGTGAGTTTTCCCCTTCTTTTGGATTTGCTGCTGTGAGATCATCAATTACCTGTGTTTTTGTAGATGTAGCCAACTTCCTTGGGTTGGAGTTTTCCTTCTAGTACTTGTGTATGACTGGGCTTGTGGCTAGGTTTTGGTTACATCTGGTTTTGTCATGTAATGTCTTGTTTTGTCCTTCTATGGTGATTGAAAGTTTTGCTGAGTATAGTAGTCTGGGCTGGCCTTCGTGGTCTCTTAATGTCTCCGTAACACTTGACCATGACCTTCTGGCTTTCATTGTCTCCAATGAGAAACCATGTGTAATTCTGATAGGTCTGCTTTATATGTTACTTGGCCTTTTGCCTTTGCAGCTTTTAATATTCTTTCTTTATTCTGTATGTTTAGTGTTTTGATTATTATGCAGCGAGGGGACTTTTTTTTGATCCAGTCTATTTGGTGTTCTGTAAGCTTCTTGTATCTTCATAGGCACATTTTTCTTTAGGTTGGGAAAGTTTTCTTCTATTATTTTGTTTAATATATTTTCTGTACTTTTGAGTTGAACTTCTCTTTCCTTTATACCTAATTTTCTTAAGTTTGGTCTTTTTATGATGTCTTGTATTTCCTGGATGTTTTGAGTTAAGCTTTTGTTAGATGTAATGTTTTCTTTGACTGATGAGTCTATTTCTTCTATTGTATCTTCATTGCTTGAGATTCTTTCTTCTGTCTCTTGTATTCTGTTGTTTATATTTGCATTTGTGGTTCCTGATTATTTTCTCATAATTTATCTTCCTATAATTCCCTCAGCTTGTGTTTTTTTTATTGTCTCTATTTCAGTTTTCAAGTCTTGAATAGTTTTTTCATATGTTTGATTGCTTTTTCTTGGTTTTCTTTAAGGGATTTATGGATGTCTTCCAGTTTTTTGTTGGTCTTTTCCTCCATTTCTTTGATGGAATTTCTCATTTCCTATTTAAGAGTCTCAAACATTCTCCTTAAGTTATTTTTTTAGGTCATTTTCTTCTGCTTCATCTATATTTGGTTGTTTAAGACTTGCTGTTGTAGGGACTCTAGATTTTACTGGTGTTGTGTTGCTCTTTGTGGTAGTGTGTGTGTTCTTACCTTGTCTACTTATCTTTTCCTCTAATTGATATAGTGGGGCTGTCTGTGACTGTTGATTAATCTTCTAGGTGCCAGTGGATCCAAGGCTCAGGTGGTTGTTTCTTGTGGTACAGTCAGTGTCATGGTTCTAGTTACCCTGTTGGTCACTCTGTGTTCCTCAAGGTCACTCGGTGTTCCCAGAGTTTGTTCCACTCCTGTGGAGTTTGCTGTCTTAGGCCTGCTCTGGTCTAGATTGCTGGCTCAGACCTGTTTCTGTAAATGTCCCTGGTCTGGATCTGCTCCTGTGGAGGTGCCTGGCTTTGGGTTGGTCCTGCAAAGATCTCTGGCTCAGATATTCTCCCTAAGATGTTCCAGACTCAGGTGTGCCTGGGCCCATAGAGAACCTAGCTCAGGCCTACTCCGTCAGAGGTCCCAGACTCACACCTGGACCTGAAGAAATTTCTGGTTTCTGCCTACTCCCTCGGAGGTCCCAGATTGATGCCTGGACCCACAGAGGTCCTGAATTAGGCCTACTCCCTCAGAGGTTCCAGACTCAAGCCCAAACCCACAGGGGTCCTTGATCAGGTTTACTTCCTGGAAGGATCCAGATTCATGCCTAGACTGGCAGCACTGGCTCTGGCCCACTCACCCAGAAGTTGCTCCTCTGTACCTGCTTCTGTGGAGTTCTCTGTCTCAGGTCTCTATGTTAGCATCTTTCTATACTAAGAGAGTGTGTATTCTTCCTTGTGTACTAGAGACTATACGCAGGACCTTGAATGTGCTAAATAAGTACTCTGACACTGAGCTGCATCTCTATCCCTTAGGTCTGCTCCTTTATCCCAGTCCTACAAGTCTTACCTATTCAGTTCATAATTTTTTATTAAAAATTTTAAAAAGTTATTTTTTGCTCATATTACATATTGACTACAATTTCCCCCCTCCCCCATCCACTCATCCTCTCTTTCCCTTCAGAAAAGAACAGGTCTTACAGGGCTATTAACCAAATGTGGCATAACAAGTCACAATAAGACTAGACACATCCACTTGTATTAAGGGTGTATGAGGCAACCCAGCAGAAGGAAAATGGTCCCAAATGCAGGCAAAGGAGTCAGAGACAGCCCCTCCTCCCACTGTTAGAAACACCACAAGAATACAATTATAACATGTATGTAGCAGACCTAGGTTACTCTGTGATTGTCAGTTCAGTCTCTGTGAGCCCCTATGAGCTCTGATTTGTTGGTTCTGAGGGACATTTTCTTGTGTCGTCATTGATCCATCTGGCTCCTACAGTCTGTCCTTCCCCTCTTCTGTATGATTCCTGAGCTCCATCTAATGTTTGGCTGTGGGTCTCTGCATCTGCTTCCCTTATTGCTGGATGAAGCTTCTCTGGGGATGATTACACTAGGCTCTGGTCTAAGTATTTAGAGTATCATTAGGAAACATTTCATTAACATTTTTTTCTGGTCATGTTTGTTTCTTTTCTAGGTCTCTGGACTATGCAGGCCCTGGTTCCTGGCCCTCTAGACAGTGTCAGGCATAGGCTCCCTCCCATAGGATGGGTCTCAAGTTGGACCAGTCATTGGTGGCCATTCCTACAAGTTCTGGGTCACCTTTATCCCAGCACATCTTGCAAGCAGGACAAATTTTAGGGTGAAAGTTTTGTGGCTAGATTGGTGCCCCAGTCCCTCCACTGGAAGCCTTGACTGTTTACAGAAGATGCCCAGTCCAGACTCTGTATCTCCCATTACTAGGAGTATTTTCTTTATTCCCTTTAAACATTGATTAAAATAGTTCTTTTGGATTATTTTCCCAGCACGTTTTAAAATCTGCTTCAGTATTCTTGAATTGCTTGCTAGGGATCTATGAATTTTGTGTGTGCATATGGGTATGGTGTCTTACAGGCCTATGCATGTGTGTCCACAAGTGTGCCGACTAAGCTGGAAGTCCTAGTTGGATTGCTCTCTACCTTGTGTTTTGATGCACAGTCTCTCATTAATCCTTGAGCTCACCACTTCAGTTAGCCTGGCTGCTGATGCCCCCTGGGATCAGGCTCTGCCTCTTGATCCAGTCCTGGGCTTTCAGACATGAATGGTCACATCAGGCTTTTAGTTAGGTTCTGGGGATCAGACCCTCCTGTTTCTACAGCAAATGTTTCACCTATTCAGACATAGCCCCAGTCTGAAAAGTGGATTCTGCTGATCTTTTCATATATTCTTTTTTATCACCCACTTTGTTGTTGTTGTTTTTTTCTGACTGTTTTTGCTTTTGTTGTTCTGTTCTTCTCTAGAGTCAACCCCATCCCTTCTCTACCTCTCCCCTTGTCCGCCTCTCTCCTTCCCCTTCAGCACTTTCTCCTACTTTTTCTCTTTGTAGGAATTCATGTTTCCCAAAGTAGCAGGCTTAGATGCAACCTTCACAAGGTGGTTTTCCATCCCATCACCCATCTTTTCATCACTAAGCATAGAGGATGTCTCCCTGCAGCTTTCAGATCAGCGACACCAAAACTGCCTTTCTGTTCTGCAACTCTCTCTGCTTCCTTCTGTGATGTCTTCCTTCTTCCACATTAATGGGCAATAGTGGGCTTTGTGTTTACTGATTGCTCTTTCTTGCTCTCTAGTCTTATAATGTCGGTCTCCAAGTCTCCTAAATTCTGTCCAGTTCTAACCCAGCACATCCTCCCATCACTGCCTTACTGAGAGCCTGTCCGCTTGCTGTTGTGGTTCTCAGCAGCTGGAAGGTGCTCGTTGCTTTGGATCTGAACATGTGACTCGTATAAGCCGTTCAGTCACAATTTTCTATTTCTCCAGAGTTGCCACTTGGAGCCTGAGTTGTGGAAAGATCACCAGTTTTGAAAAACGGAGATTTCAGAGGTCTAACACCATTTTTATGGTTTTTTTTTGTTTTTTTTTCTTTTTTTTTAGCATGGATTTCAAATACCATGATGCTATCTCGTAACTCATGGAGGTTTTGAGCTTGTTTCAGCCAGAGCCTCTAGAAGTGGTTTGCTTCTTTCTTGTTTTTCTAGTCTGGTAGATAATTCCTTGTCATTATCCCCCACTGGAAGTCCTGGGATGTCCAAATTAACATACGACATACCATTTATCCCTCTGTCTTAGAAAGACCCAGAATTGCATGTTGTATTCTTGTGAAGGATTAAGCTCTCAGATTGTTAGCTAGCACTAGGTCTCATGCCCACATGGACTCCCATGAACTCAGCTTTGATTTTAGCTTTTTTTTTTTTTAAAAAAAAATTTACTTAGAAACCTTTCTCCTTTTTTGAAACGGTGTTGTGTATTACATTTTTTAGGAGAAGACCAAGTGTTAGTCAAGTTGAGTGGAATATGTGTTTATATCAGCAAAGTCATCTGTGTTGCTGGAACTGCATAGGCAATGAGTCACCAGAGAGTAAAGGCAGAAAAAAAAGATAAGATCAGAACAGTTGATGGGTTGCCCCGTGTAGGTGCCCCAGCCCACACTTCAGGTCTGTGAGTGCTTCTGTGTCTCTCTCACTGTCAAGTCCAGTGAGATCACTCCAGTTCTGACCTGTCTAAGTCCGGCTGCCACACTGAGGACTACCAGTCATTCACTCATGTTGAATTCTATCTGCCATCTCAGTATCACTCTTCTTCACTGGGTACCATTCTGCCCCTTCCTTGCCCATCCTCTCCATCAGAGTCCTTGGCTTGCTACTCATTCCACACTCAGTGAACTCATTCACTGTGGGATTTCAAGTATTGCTGTGCACGGGGGAGTCATTTCTAGTTCTGCCACGATTCCTTCTCTGGTGTTTAAACTCAGGCACTCAATCATGTTCACAGGGTCTGAACAGGTACTTCATCATTACCACCTCCAGGGTGGACCTCACCTCCCTTCTTCCTGTCCACCACTGGCCTTGGCCTCTTTCTACATCTTCTCTTGAGCTACTGTCCTGAATGCATGTATTTTTATCAGCTCCTATTTATCCTCCCCTTGTCTTACCCATGGCACAGCGGCCATTAACTCTTTCTTCAGTCCACCTTCCTGTTCCAGCAATCTATTGCTATTTTCACGTATCTGCATACATCTGCCTGCCTCTTACCTTCTCTAGCCCCATTTCCCAAATCTTTCCTTGGTGACTGGCAGCTGCATCCAAGTCACTATCCTTCCTCTGTTGACTGGGGTCTCAAGTTCTTTACATGCTCCTCAAGGGCCTTTGTGATCTGTTGCTTTTCTGCCTTTCTTCAGATTATACTCTCTGATGATACGGGGCTGCTGGGAGTTCCCCTTGTCATTGCACCCACATCTTCACACCAGACCTCTCATTGCTTAGCCTTTACCTCCGAGGTCCTCTCTCTGTCTCTTTTAAAAAAGATTTATTTATTTATTCTGTATATAGTGTACTGTCTGCGTGTCTTTCTATACTGAGTGACAGAAGAGGGCACCAGAACACATTACAGATGGTTGGGAGCCACCATGTGGTTGCTAGGAATTGAACTCAGGACCTCTGAAAGAGCAACCAGTGCTCTGAACCTCTGAGCCATATCTCCAGTCCCCCAAGATTCCCCTTTATTGAGAGCTGCCTTTATCTTCACTGACCAGCTTCTCATCCTTTATGATATGTGCTCTACGTAGCCTTTGTCAGTTTTCTATCATTATAACAATACCTATGATAATTAACTTATAAAGAGTAGCCATACACTTTGGCTCATAACTGCAGAGGTTCTAGTCCAAGGTCACGTAACTCCTTTGTTTTGGGTCAGTGGTGAGGCAGCATATTGTAGGAGGATCACGTGGTAGAGTAGAAAAGCTAACAACATGAGTCTAGAGCACAGAGGAAAGTGAGTATGGTTTCACTGTCCCCTTAGTACATGTCCCCAGTGACCGAAAGACTTCTCATTAGGTCCAACTACATAAGAGTTCCACCGCTTTGCAATAGAAAATAAAACAAAACCAAAAACATGTAACATCTGAGCCTTTGGAAAACAATCAGGATCCACACTACAGCACTTGTTCCAAGAATCGTTTCCCAGCATCTCATCATACCCCAACACACTGAGAAGGTAGCTTCCTTACACCTTGACTATGGTGCTTATCTTAGTCTATATTCTATCACTGGGAATAGACACTGTGACCATGGGGAACTCAGAAAAACAAAGCATTTAATTGGGACTTGCTTATAGTTCCAGAGGTTTAGTTCATTGTCATCATGGCGGGAAGCATGGCAGCACAGGCAGACATGGTGCAGGAGAAGTTGCTAAGAGTCTTCATCCAGATCCACAGGTAGCAGGAAGACAGAGACACTGGGTCTGGCTTGGGCCCTTGAGACCCCAAAGCCCATCCCCAGTGACACACTTCCTCCAACAAGACCACACCTACTCCCACAAGGCCACACCTCCTAATCCCTATAATCCTGTGGGGGCCATTCTTCTTTAGTTACCACAGTGCAGTTATTCTCCCTGTGTGTCTGTCATCCAAGTCCCATTTTTGTGTCCCTTTCCCATACAGTAGTGTGAGTACCTCCAGGAAGAGAATTCGCCTTTCTTCAAATTCATTGTTGAGCTCATAGCCCAGAATGTGACAGATGCTTCCAGGGAGATGTGGATGGGAAGGTGAGCGAGTAACTTAATGCATAGATCATTGAGAGAATGGAAGGTGTTTGAGGCTAGAAAGGTTCAATGCGGCTTCTTGAAGAAGCAGCATGTGGTCCTGGCGGTGAAGGACTTGGTGTGAAGATGGTAGGAGGGTGCAGGACCGAAGAAGCAAACCGCCCCTGTTTTGTTTCTCTTTCTCTTCTTTGGCGGGTGGGGTAGAGGAGGGTGGTGCTTTGCAAGGCACTGGCTGATCACAGTTGCAGGTGACTAATGGCTTAACAGCATTCTGACAGTCCCTGCTGATAGGTGATAATGAGATTAGTGCCTTTTGATTCCATTATTAACAAGTAGCCAAAGATCCATTTGGACATGTCAGGTGCTAATGATAGACGCTAAGGGTCCCTCTAACTCTGGGCCAGCAGTTCAGGTACTCGATACTCTGATGACTAATTGCAGACTTCTCCCCACCCCCTAAAGAGTTGAAACTGGACATTTTTACTGATATTTAATATGCTTGAAAAGATGCATAATCCTAAGTGTTCATCTTGATTAATTATCACAAAATGAACACACCTACACAAATGTGTCAGATCAGGATATAGACTATTATTGACACCCTGAACTACAAATCTCCTCCTACACTTGTTCTAGCTATCTTGGTTCCTGCCAAGGGTAGCTGACCACTGCCTTGACCTCCAACAGTGGTTGGTGATTGAGCCTCTTTTCAAATTTTGGAGAAGTGAAACCAAATACTTCGTTAATCAACATAGAATAACTTTATTCATTCAACATTCTATAGATTTGTCTATAGTTCATACATTGTCATTGCTGTTTATGACTCTATTGAGTGTAGAACAAGAAGTAAGTTACTGGTGATGGTTATTTTGGTTGTTTCCACTTTGGTCCTAATACTTATTTATTTCTAAAATTTTCTCTATTACTGTAAACAATATTTAGCCGGATGTAAATCATGGTCTTTGTTAGGGTTTCTATCACAATGAAGAGACACCCTGACCACGGCAACTCTTATAAGGAAGACATTAGTTGAGGTGGCTCACTTACAGTTTCAGAGTTCAGTCCATTATTATCATGGCTGGGACAGACATGGTGCTCATTACATCTTGATCATAAGGCCACAGGAAGCAGCCTGTGATACTGGGTAGTATCTTGAGCAGAGGAAACTTCAAAGTCCACCCCCACAGTGACACACTTCCTCCAACAAGGTGATAACTACTCCAACTAAGCCACACTTCCTAACAGTGCCCCTCCTTATAGGCTTATGGGGGTCAACTACATTAAAACTTCCACATCCTGCTTAATTTAAATCATGTAATAAAGAAACTGCTTGGCTTTTTGATAGGGCAGGATTTAGATAGGTAGAGTAGACAGAACAGAATGCTGGGAGAAAGAAGCAGGATTAGGCAGACGTCATGATTCTCTGACCCAAGATGGATGTAGGCTAAAATCTTTCCTGGTAAGCCACCACCTCATGGTGCTACACAGATTATTAGAAATGGGTTAATCCTCAGATTAGCCAATAAGAGGCTGAAACTAATGGGCCAGGCAGTGTTTAAATGAATACAGTTTCCGTGTAATTATGTTGGGTAAAGCTAGCCGGTAGCTGGGAGCTGGGCGGTGGGAAGCGGCCCACAGCTCCTACTACACTTGCCTCCACATACGTATGTACATTCAAGTCTTTAATACACTCTGTTAGTTTTTTAAATGGCATGAGATGATAAAATACATTTTAAAAACCTATAGTATTCTCTCATTCACTTGTTTAGGACCTGAACTGGGATGCCTCTAAGCTAATGGAAATGTCTATTTGCATAGGTTTTGATAGTGGTTTGCAAAGGTTATTGACACTGTAATTCCATATGCAGCTTATGTTTTTTTCTTTTTTATTTGAAGGAATCCACTGAACATTTTAGAGGTCTCTTAAGACAATATAATAAGAAATGTATTATTTTTAATTATAGTCTTTAAATACACATGTTTAACAACACTTCACTAACCCTTTTACATACATTTTTGAAACTGAGAAACTACACAACACACACACACTTATGTTATAAAATGGGTTGACACTTTTGGGTATATACCCAAAGGATACTCAATTGTACCACAAGGACATGTGCTTAACTATGTTCATAGCAGCATTGTTTGTCATAGCCAGAACCTGGAAACAACCTAAATGTCCCCCTACTAAAGAATGGATAAGGAAAATGTGGTATATTTACACAATGGAGTACTACACAGCAGAAAAAAATAATGACATCTTGACATTTGCAGGCAAATGGATTGATCTAGAAAACATCATTTTGAGTGAGGTAACCCAGACACAGAAAGAAAATTATCACATGTACTTACTCATAAGTAGTTTTTAAACATAAAGCAAAGAAAACCAGCTTACAAATCATAATCCCAGAGAACCTAGACAACAATGAGGACCCCAACAGAGACATATATAGATCTAATCTACATGGGAAGTAGAAAAAGACAAGATCTCCTGAGTAACTTGGGAGCATGGGGACCTTGGGAGAGGGTAGAAAGAAACGGGAGAGAAAAAGAGGGGAACAGAGAAAAATGTAGAACTCAACAAAATCAATAAAAAATAAAATGAGTTGATTACATAGCATTTATTTAAAGTCTGTAATGGTATTTTTTGTCCTCCATCTGTGGTTTGGTGAGGCTTACCTTAGCTAAAACATTTGGTGACTAACTGTTCGACTCTTTCAACAGCTTGAATCATGGTGGAATCAAGGATTAGTAAGTTAAATGAATGAACTGGGACCCAGACATATTGTGGCAGGTGGGGGAGCAGCAGGACTCCGTTCTAATAACAGCTTTCTGGCCACCGTGTGCAGCTGTGCTTCTGCCAAGTGTCCACTTACCCTTGTTCCAAATAGCTGTGGCTGTGAGTGTGGCAGTGTGTGTGGCACCTGTGTGTCAGGTCCATGTGGGCAGTGAGCAGAGCCAGGGACCTTTGGTGAAGCAGTGTGTGACGTCTGTTTCTGGTATACCTAAAGTCTCGTTTCCTCAGCATCTTTCCACACAACTGGATGTTAGCTAGGGGAAATAGTAACAGGTCCCTGCCTGTGTGTCCTCAGTGAAAACCATCAGCTTTTGCCTTTGATCTTTTACTTCTTTTTACTGATAACCTCAAGCTGGCTCCATGAACTGGGCTGGCCACCTGCTGCGAAGCAGAGCAAGAGCTGAGGGAAGGAAGGGGCTGAATGAGGAGAGTGAGCTGTGGGCTGCGGAGGGGGTGTGCACCAGGGAGCAACAGGTGGGGCTGGGTCAGGGAGGTGAGCCTGAGGCATGTGGGCAGCTGGAGAGAACCACAGGGAGGTGCTGGGTAACACCATGCTAGGTAATCCAGAAAGTGAAGGACTGGACAAAGAAAGGAGCAGGCCTGAGAGGCTTCTGCCCCTAGTGTGTGCTGAGTCGGTGTGTTGAGGCTAGTTCCCATGCAGGTCAACTCAAGGCTAAGATGTGTAGACACTTAGCACCCTGATATGTTCCTTCTGGTCCACATGAGGGTCATTTCTTTCAGAACTTTTCTATTCCCAAGATCCATGGAGCCAATCCAACTGTATTTTCTTTGACTTTTAAAATCTTCTAACACTCTGTGGATAGGCGTTTACTATTTTTTAAGATCTCTTTCAAGTTTTGAATAAGCAATGCAGCCATATGGTTCAGCCCTGAGGAGTGGTGAGCGGGAGAGCATGAAGGGGCTGAGGTAACAGGATCCCTAGTGGAGGGCCAGCTGGCCTGTCCAGTGAGCTATGGGTCGGCTTGGGTATATAGCAAGACCCTGTCTCAAAAAAATCAAAATACCAGAAAAAAGATGAAAGATTCAGAAAAGTTTTTCTTTCATTCTCTTTCTTCAGTTTCCATAGCAACCCCCAAAGGTAACTATTACTGGTTTCTTATTCAGGGTTTTCAGTTTCTGAAATACTGTATGCATAAGCAAAGTTGACTATATAATTAAAAATTATAGTAAAGCTACAGAAATTGCATATTTTAAATGTATTAAGCAGATTGAATATATTATATATAAATATATAATTAAACTATAGTATGTTGAAGCAAATGGTATATTATTGTATGTATAAAATTATACATATAATAACATTCAATTATATATTTAACAGGCATTTGTATTCCATTTTATGTTTGTGAGAAAGATAATATCTTTTCATACTATGTTGCTGTTGGTTTTTTCAGAGAACAAAAGTACCCTTCTATTTTAATACAAAGAATGCTTTCTCATTAATTTTTTATAGGCATAGGGTTCCATTGTATTGATTCAGTGTGATTTGTTTATTTAATCCCCACCAATGGCCGTGCTGTATCTTCTTCTTCCTTTATTACGACAGAGCTGCAACAAATGATCTTCAGCTGTCATCTCCGGGGTTTGCAAGTATCTCGTAGAGCCGATAAATCCCCAGAAGTAGAGTTATGGGATTCAAGGGCTTATGCATCTCTAATTTTGATAGACATTACCAAATTGTACTTTTTTTTTTTTTTTTTTTTTGGTTTTTCGAGACAGGGTTTCTCTGTGGTTTTGGAGCCTGTCCTGGAACTAGCTCTGTAGACCAGGCTGGTCTCGAACTCACAGAGATCCGCCTGCCTCTGCCTCCCGAGTGCTGGGATTAAAGGCGTGCACCACCACCGCCTGGCCAAATTGTACTTCTTAGGAGCTGAACTAATTTATACTCTCACCAGCGATGCTAGGAACCTGCCTGTTTTCACACAGCCTCATCAACAGAGTGTGTTATTAAACTTTGGAGTCTGCCAATATGGTAGGTTAGAAAAGGGGTTCTCAGTATTTTTATTTGCATTTCTCTTACTATAAATGAGGTTAGGCATGCTATTATGTATTTAGGAGGCACTTGTGTTTCATTTCTTCTGAATTGTATGGTTGTGCCCTTTGCCCATTTTCCAACTAGGTCTTTTAAAAAAAAATTTCAGCTACTAGTGAGGTGACTCAGTGGTTAAGAGCACTTGTTCTTGCAGGGGACCCGAGTTCGGTTCATACCTCCAAGCCCGGCATCTCATAATCTCCTGTAACTATAGCTCCAGGCAACCTGACACCCGCTTCTGGCTCCACAGAGCACCTGCATACACACAGACCTCAAACTAAAATGAAAAAATAAAATTTAAAAATAGTCTACAAAATTCAGTGTAGGCCTTTGCTTCCTTACAGGGACCATTGTGTCCCCATTTGTGTCCAAATGCCCAGATTCCAAACGTCCCCAGTGCGTCCCCCGAGGGTGTGTCCAAAGTCCAGATTCCAAATGTCCCCAGTGTATCCCCCGAGGGTGTGTCCAAAGTCCAGATTCTCTACTGGTCTACTGACACTTTTTTATTACGTCACGGGCAACTCTCTTCGCCTTTGCCCCTTAAACAAACAGAACCCTCATTTCTATGCACCCACTTCTCCTGCGAGGACCGGGGGTGTGTGTGGGGGGGAAGGTGAGTTAAAACACATCCCGTCTTTTGAGATTCCACTTTCTCACTGAAACTCTTCATTTGCTCTTAGCAGCACGCTTGGGCCTGACAGAGGTCTCAATTTAAGTTCGCGATGATACTCCGTGTGTTACTGTGGAGTTAAGTTTTAAGTGGCTGCGGGAGACACCACCCTGAGTAGACGGGCTTGCTTGCCTTCTTCTATGGGAGACAGCTAATAAACATGGCAGGGAATTCCAAAATGATAGAGTGTCAGGCCAGGTGATTATCTGAGGAGGCTGCCATGGCATGTGAGGGAGTCCTTTCCCAGAGGACGCCATGAAAGTAAACAACAAGCCAAGCAGAGAGAAAAGCACCGCTCTCCCCGCAGAGGCCCAGCATAGGCAGTGCCGGAAGGACCTTGGCTCTGAATGGTGGAAACGCCCCTGGAGAAACAGCCCTGGTGGCCCTGGGTAGGCCTGGCGGGAGTACTGGTCAGTGCTGAAAGTGAGTGACAGTTTTCTTCTCTGTTTGTGGGCCTTTGTCATCTCCCTAGTCTCATTTTAAAGCACTGATACGAGTCAAAGCTCATATAATAAAGTCTTCAGAGTCTCATTTCCTGTTCAGATAGGGACATCGAAAGTATAGGCTTTTCCTCCTCCATAGCTGGGGATCACAAGGCTATCGGTGCATGGAGACAGCGGAGGTGGGGGCTGAGCAGAGAGGATCCGCCTCCTTTGATATTAATTCACCTGTAATGGGTATACAAATGGGGAGGAAAAGCATGAAAAAGTATTGGAGCAGCTGTTCAATAGTCAGAAATAATGGTTTCCTCTCAGAGCACTGTTCCCGTCAGGGCAGACCTCCCAGGCTTCATCTCGGCCTACCTGCTCCCG
The DNA here is from genome assembly GCF_000317375.1 of Microtus ochrogaster. Lineage (NCBI taxonomy): Eukaryota > Metazoa > Chordata > Mammalia > Rodentia > Cricetidae > Microtus > Microtus ochrogaster. Next base: position 3,423,311 of record NW_004949119.1, read on the forward strand.
AGGCTCTGTAAAATGGCTGTCAATCTACTTTAAGCGAGGACAATTGAGGATGGTTTTTCAGTGTTATTGCTGGCTTAGTTATGTCAAGTGATTTCTTCGGGAGTAATAATAGGTGCTGTCTTCAGAAATAGTTTAGGCGCAGATGCCTGGTTCCTAAAGTTGCTCCGTTCTCCACCGATCCCTTTCCTTCAGTCTCCTCTCCTACCGCGGGAATCTGCTTTCTTCTAGAAATTTCTTCCCAGGGATACTGGGCACGCTGCATTTCATTTTTGATTTTCTCCCATCATCTTTTCCACCCCACCCTCTTTGAAGCAGCCATGCCAAAGCTTCTCCTGAGCCAAGTCAGTTCTGTGGAGCACATTGTAAAAAAGCCAAATGATGTCACAAGGAAAACAGCTGACCCCGGGGGCAGAGATATTAATCAGTCAAGCCCTTCCCTCTCCCTGCCCCCCAAGGCTGTCTAATTTATTTCCTAACTAGTCTCTACTAACCAAATGTTAACACATATGCCTGATCGTTAACCTCCTCTGGGCACCAAACCTGTTTTTTTTTTCTTGAGTGCAGTAAGTGATTATCCAACTCATGCCGCTCTGGAAAAGAGGTTTTGTTTTAATAAGCAGTTTGCAGTTTGGCTCACAATGCTGAGGAAAGCAACATTATCTCCAGCAGTAAACTCTGCAGTCATTGCAAAGCTTGACAAGAAAATGATTGAGTCTGTTTGTTATACCTTTGTGGGGCTGCCACTGCTGCTGCTGATGGAAATGTTGCTGTTTATTCAGCAATGCAATAACGCTTGCTGTAATTTATGGATGCACATTCCCCAGATTACTAAAGGTAATATTGTTGACTAAAGGAAAGTATGCGAATGGATAGTTTCGGTTGTTGGGATCCTTATAAAAGTGATTGACTGTTCACTTTGCACAGGAACGAATTTGCACAGGATTCACCCCCCTTAACAATTACAGATTTTCTTTCCTCTGACAGTTACAAATAACATGGCCTGTCCTAAGTGGTAAAAATGTACTGAGTCCATGGAAGTTCAGGCTAGAGGATCTTATTTCCTACCCTGCTCTTGTCTTGTCCTTGCTGGGCCACCAAACCAACTACTTGTGGACTATCTGTCAGTGACCTTTCTCCTGAGGATCTGGCCCTGAATTAAGTATCTGATGGCTTTAGATGCATGACTTTTCCTGGAGATGGAGCTGAGGATACCATGAGTTGACTCCCAACCTTACCTGGTGATTGGTGGCATGTTCTTCTTATGTGATCTGAGATAGTTGGAAAGTGTCTTTTGACAAATTTTCCATTGGGAAAATTAGCCAAGATGAACCCTCTGTCCTAGGAAATGCAAGATAAGTTCCATTGGTAGTCAAAGACGAGGCTTCTTCTCCCCATGTTGATTGGAGGATGGAGATATCCCATGTTGGTCTGGGCACACTTTTGTTGAGGGACTGCAGTGAAATGCACCTTGGGAGTCTGGGAGGGCATCACCCCAAATAAGAGGGCCCAGCTCTAGAGTGCAGGGTATCACAGGGTTTCTAGAGGTTTAGCTATTTTCTCAGTGATGATAGTTGGGCCTTTATCCTAGGATACAAAACAATGCCACTTTCGGTTTGAGGCAGGCAGCATTTGGAAGTCTCATACTTGTTCTTTATTGAGATAAAGAAACAAGCCTTGGTGAGAGGGGACCAACACGTGAAAGGGCTCTCTACTCTTTCTTCTTGGGAAACCACACACACACAAATACAGATGAAAATCGCTCACATCATGTGTTTTGCAGATAGAAGTTTTCTGGGCATGAGTCTACTGAACAGTGCTGTACTTGATGATGCCTTTGTCGGCCCCGAGCTTTCTATTGGATGATTTGTTTACTTAGTTGATCATGGTAGGGGAAGTGGAACATATGTGAGACAGCATTTGTTGAATCTAGGTGGTTGACATTGGTTAGAAAAAATATTATTTATCTCTTTTTTTTTCCAGACAGCTGTATGCAAAAGGCAACAACTGAATTTACTGAAAAGGAGTTATATTGAGTCAAATGTGAATTTAGCTGAAACATTTTGTGTTCTGCTATCCATGGTTCACATTTTCCTCATATGTTGATTAAAACCAACAAGGAAAGTTGGTTTACTTAAGGTAAATATTATTTACATAAATTTTGTAGGTTAGTGATAGTTTTTCTTCCTTCTCAGTCTATAAAGATTGACCATGTCTCTATTTCCGTTTATGCAAAACTAATTATTTTGTTATATTAAAAACATTTAATTTTGGCTTCTTCATGTAAAATACAAATCCTCTAAAATTCTGAAACACCTGTGAAGCTCAACTCTCTTTTGTTTGCTCATGGCTCATAATCAAAACAGCTTGCTTAGACAAATAATTACAAAAGGGAAGGCCCACTGGCCATGCTCTCCTTTGGCAACTGAAGTTTGGTTGACTCATGTCAGTCTTGACATTAAGCAATTTGAGGAGGTTAATAACAAGAATATTGCAAGGTGAATCTCAGCTTACATCATTTGGATAATTAAAATCACAGTTACATTTTAAAGTTCAGCTTATGTTGACAGCTGCCTTTATAGCAGCCATGACATCATTTCTGTACTTTAGATCTCAAATTATACATTGTATGATAATGTTGTATTGGCTGTGTTTGGGCCAGAGTATCATGTCTTTATATGTGAAGTATACATTCTCACATTAGTGTGTATATTTTGTTTATTAAGTATTTTTCTTTCCTCATCATCCATACATCCCTGGTAAATGGTGTTAAGATAATATAAATTGTGTGTTTTCAAATGAATATCTATTTTCTGGTACATAATAGGTTTCATTCATTATGTACTAATGAAGAAGCAAATTGAAGAATAAAGAAATTTGTTTGAAAAATTAGGTAGGGGAAGAAATTGAATCCATCTACAAAGATATATAATCTGCATATTTTAAGCAAATAGGTTGCGCCATTTTGGGAGATTGTGCCCTTCTGGTCTCCTCTGCCCCCACCTTTTGCTACACTACATTCAAAGCTTGTACTCTATGAGAGAAAAATAATTACAGTAAACTTCTGTATCCCCATACTCCACCTACACATTCCAACCAACTAGGGATTGAGGATGCTGTAGGGAAAATTGCAGATGTACTGAATATAAACATAGCTTTTTGTGTCCTGATTCCCTTCACAGTGTGCTGTCAAGGTATTTGTGTAGCATTGCTGGTATTAGGTATTAAGATCTGAGATTATGGAAAGGATAGGCCTAGGTCACATGCCAGTTTGACACTGTTTTATAAAAGAGTCTCTTTTTATAAAAGTGGTTATCCATGTCATGAACCAATCTCTGGTGAATACTGGGAGATCTGCAAGAGAGTGAGAATATAACCGTAGGATAGCATGTAACATGTTTAATGTTCCTGTACATGCTTCCATGTGCTTCTTAGTTAAGGTTTCTATTGCTGTGAAGAGATACTATGACCACAGCAACTCTTATAAAGGAAAACATTTAATTGGGGCTGGCTTACAGACTCAGAGGTTTAGTTCATTACCACCATGGCAATTGGGGCTGGCTTACAGACTCAGAGGTTTAGTTCATCACCACCATGGCAGGAAGCATGGCTGTGCAAAGACAGACACGGTGCTGGAGAGATAGCTCAGAGTTCTACATCCAGATCTGCAGGCAGCAGTAAGAGAGAGTGACACCGGGTCTGGCTTGAACATTTGAAACCTCAAAGTGCATCCCCAGTGACACACTTCTTGCAACAAAGGCACACCTCCTGGTAGTGACACTCCCTATGAGCCTATGCGGCCATTTGTTATTCAACCTGCCATACTGTGTATGCTTCTCTGTGTGCTAATTTATCTGTGTGACTGAACCAAAGAACAGACACTATTGTGCACTAACCTTCACAGAGGTCTTTAGTCTTCCTGCTTTGAGGTGAGGCCTGACTGTGAATGGTTAGACAAGCATAGAGGAGGGTATTGCAACTTCCCCCAAGCTGATGTGCATCCTAGGGAGAAGAGGCGGGTTCAGAGCCCTGCTCCTTCATGGCTGTCATGTCTGACCGGTTCTGCTCAAGAGAGGAAATGGCGCTGCATCACTGCTATTGCTTCTGAGACCTGCAGGTTGGAGAGTTGCTCACTTGGTGTTCATCCTTGGTCTACTCTCCTCTGCCTTTAGAAGCCCCAGTCAGCACACACTTGCATCAGATACTGAGAGGCAAAAGCAAGCCCCTGTCAGTCTGCACGTTTATGTGGCGAGTTTACAGGAGCACATGCACAAATGCAAGTGTGAGTGGCGCTACCTGCTCTTCGCACACCTCTCTATAGTGAGTGGGAATTCTAGAAGACTCTCACCAGTAGAGTCAAAGTTAATCTATCCTTCCTTCCTTCCTTCCTTCCTTCCTTCCTTCCTTCCTTCCTTCCTTCCTTCCTTCCTTCCTTC
>NW_004949119.1:3428183-3430286 GCF_000317375.1 Microtus ochrogaster
TTCCTTCCTTCCTTCCTTAAACTGCTCTTTCCTGTCTTTAGTTTTTCCTGGGTAGGTATGCCTGTATGTATGCATATCAAGGCCTGAGATCAGTTTTCCTTGATTGCTCTTCTACTTTATTTTTTGAGGTAAAGTCACTCAAACCCAGCACTCACTGGTTTGGTTCCTCTCGCGACCTTCCCCTCTCTACCTTCCGATGCTAGAATTATAGGTGGGTTGGTCACTGTGACCTCCTGGCATTTACTCGGTTTCTGTGGATTCAAACATGGTCCTCTTGCTTGTGTGGTAAGAGCATTTAGCTGTGGAGCCGTCTCTCTGCGCAGTCGTGTATTTCACTCTCTCGTTTTTGAATCTTTTGTTCCGTGTTTCGCTTAGTGTTTTTTCTTCAGTGTTCTACCTGGTTATAAAACATGAACTGTGACCCAATCTCCCCTGCAGTTTCCTTCCGTATCAACTATATGTAGTCTAGCAATTGGTGAGCTGCTGGTTTGAACAGGAGAAGCATTTGGTGAAAGTTTACCTTGACCCCGTTGGCCGTTGTGGGGAGGGAGGAAAGTGAACATGATGTCGCAGAAATGTGAAGGCTTTTGTTTGGAATACATCTCTGGGCAGTTGAAACAATGACCAGTGACTGGGACCCTGAGCCCTGGGCCCCCACTGACTTAGCACACCTGACCCTGGCAGCAGCCCCGGCCCCAGGTGAGCCGGGTGGACACTGTGAGACTCAGTCCTGCAATCTGGGATATTGTTTAAATACCATAAAAAAGCCTCTGTCATTTACTCCTCCTGTGTACCAGAGAGAAAAACGGTGTGGTAATCCTGGCCTAGCAGGTGGCATGACTTTCATATCAGTAGAAAATGAAATTGTGTGGCTGTTTTTTTTTTTGCCTCCCCCCTTTCCTGTTCACTCTTTTTAATCTTTAAATAAGACGATTGGTAGCCTGTTGGCAAGAAAATGGGCCCTGAATTTTTATTCAAACTTATACAAGGATGATAGTTGGAATTTTTGGCAGGAGGCACGCCGTTGCTTTTCAGAAAGTGCCGTCTAGGGAAGCTTTTCCTGCATTACCTGCTGGGCCTGGGCGCTTTTATGTTGTTGTTGTGACAGGTAGATTTATAAGGCTTGAAATTTGTACAAATCAGTTGTCATTCAGTGCGAGCTGTCAATGTGTCAAGCTGTCAGCCTGCTGAGAGGGGACGCCTGAGGGGGAGTACAAGGGGGCAACCATGGAGAAAGGAAATGAGTTCAAACAGACCTGAAACGGAGCTCAGTTCTTGGGCTTGCTGCCCCCGTAGAGCCCGCATTGATTTTTCTTGGTGTTGAGCCACAGCAAACCTTAAATGACACGTTGTTAGCAATCTCGAGTTGCTGTTTATTGTCTCCTAAATGGCAGCCAATCATGCAGAAGAGAATACGGTGTGCATTTTCCACTCGTGCATGTTTAGCAGCATCCTGTTCATGTCACTTTTCTGGCCTGGCTGGTTTCAACCCAGGGACCCGCTGCTTCGCTGATGAGGCCAACTTCTGGAGCGTTTTGCAGACGCAGCGTGAGAGGGAGTTGTGCTCGTCTCTCCCCCGGCTGCTGAGCACTAATAAACGTGGTATTAAAGGCGCAGAGTTGACACCGCTGTTTATCTACAAAAGAGAGCTGTGTCCCTAGCCTGGCTTTAGCATCCTTTTAAGAGCTAAGGCCCCTGCAACAGACGGGGCTTTCCGGTACAGTTCCGGATGATGTAGTCTGTTTTCTGAGTAGCACTAGCCATGATATTGAACTTAAATTGATTATCAAAGGAATAATAAAAATGTATCTTTGAGACACTTTTGAGCACAGGCTGGCTTTGAGCTCACCCATTAGCTGAGGCTGACGATGAACCCTTGATGCTCCTGACTCTACTTCCTAAGTTTGGGGATAATAGCTGTGCAGCATTGTACCAGTTTATAATGTACAATGGGGTACACCCAGGTCTTAGTGCACACTAGGCCAGTTTATCATGTACAATGGGGTACACCCAGGTCTTAGTGCACACTAGGCCAGTTTATCATGTACAGTGGGGTACACCCAGGTCTTAGTGCACACTAGGCTAGCATTGTACCCAGTTTAT
>NW_004949119.1:3430800-3439357 GCF_000317375.1 Microtus ochrogaster
CCCTTATTTCTGAAAGATAGAATCATAGGCATGAAGGGCCCCACTTTCTCAGTGTGTGGCATTTAGCAAAGAGAACTGGATTTTGTAAGCCCGTGTAAGCCTGTTCACCTTGGACAGTGTTCTGGCTTGAATCAGTTGGAATGGTCTGTGCCTGTCTTACTCAGCCCCTGCCCATCAGGTGGCACAGAGGAAAGGCAGTGGGCATAGGGTACACAGAGAGGAGAGGTGGCTAGAGAAGGAAGCCTCAAAGGTGACATTTAAGACACATTCTGCACCAAGGAGTAAAATACATACATATATATATGTATATATATATATTAATTAATCAAAGATTTCCATCTAGCCATTACTGGTTGGCATGCATGGCCTCTGAGCTGCAAAGTCTGCCGAGTCTCCTGGTGCTGTAGAGTTTGTCTTGTGAAAGTGCAGCTGTCCAAAACATGACAGCTACAGCATTAGCAGGGCCATTAAGAGGTGTAGAACATTTCCAGGGAAATGATTTGAAAAATGACAATGCTGGCTCCTGTGTGATATTAATTATACCCTGTACCCGTGGCAAATAAGCTAAAATAGTTGACAAGAAAGACAAAGTGAGGTGTCCTGGTTCTGACCGTCACTCTTGTCACACGGTCACCAGCCTGCTAGAGCTCGATGGGCCGAAGGTAATTGTAAAGTCGAGAGGATGAGCCCAGGGCCTTCTGTCTCAGGGTGGGCATGGCTTGTGGGAACCAAGGGCAGAAATGTGATCTAATGCTCTAGAACATTCTGTGGTGGGGGGAGTTTGGGATTTCTATGTGTCCAATGTGGCAGTCACTTGAGACACAGAGCCTCTGGGACTGAGGATGAGAGTTTTAAATTTTATTTAGCTTAATTAAGATGTGAACAGTCACGGAGATCTACCAAACTAAGCAATGCAGTAACTTAGAGAGTGTCTTCTCCGTGAGGCTGGGTCTGGGAGAGGATACTGTTATGAGTGGTGATCAGAATCACACAAGGCTTTCTCATCTCTGCTTGGTTTCCTGGCGTATGAGCCCAGTTTACAGGGGGGAAACTGAACACATGACTGTTGTATGGACCAGACATGATAAAGTCACAGAACAAGGGAGGCAATACGTTTGCTATTGCTGATTTCACGATACCCCTTACATGGGCACCGCATCCTGTCCGTGGCCCTGATGTTGCTCTTCTTTTCAGGTCTTCTGGAGTCTGGGCTATTGACCCGCTTGGCCTCAGGCTCTAGCATCTTCTTCCGTAGCACTCCTCATTTTAACATTAAACACTCCATGTGAGGGGTGTGCCAACTCTGAAACTACTCGAAGGGTATCCCCACTTCCCTTGGTCAGAACTTTCTGGAAAGCCATCAGCGAATTGGTCCCCTCCTGGAGAGAATACCCTCCCTTAAAATACCCTCTCTTAAACCTGCCTGCTCTGTACTTTTGAATCACGCTTTTGACCTTTAGGCCAGATACATCCTCCTCGCTCTCCTTTCGCTGATGAATGACCCTGTGTAAACAAGCCCTGGGAGCTCCTGACAGTGAGAGATGGGCTGCTAGCTTTTGTGGAGGGGAAAATAGACCTGGGAAGGAGGAGGTCACCAGCAGGTCAAAGTGCCAGGAGGAAATGCTGGCTGGACTGCAGTTTCCACATCTGGCAGTGTGTCAGGGTGTAGTTGTGATACTTGGGACGTCTAGGTGTCTGTGTGCCAGGCATGCAGCCTTCTAGCTACTTTAATTGGAATCCTCTCAAAAGGTGTATTAAATTTAAAAAGAAATCACTTATAAAAGACGTCCCAGTGAAGGTCAGCCCAAAGAACTGTTAAAATATGGCGTGCTGTTTTTCACTAATCCCCCAAATGTGCAGAATGCTAGAAACAGCATTCAGTGTTAAATCTCCAAGTGCAAAGAAAATGTCTTGAAATTACAGTGTTTGGTAAATTAGAGACTTGCTTGCAGCTCTCCTCTTTCAGGGCTGAGGCCCAGCCGCCTCCACTCTTCCTTGTTTACCTTAAGACGTACTTTACTGCCTGTGGTGTCTCTGTTAACCTCCCGGAACCCTTGCGATTTCATTCATGTGATTTGTTATTGAATGACCTTTTGAAGATTTTACAAAACATGACCTTTTCTTGTCAAACATTCAAGGGTCTGTAAAGTGAAGCTGTCAGGGGGACTCTGCGTGTTTGCTAATTATAACTAATATGTTTTCCCACATCCTTGGAAATGCAAATCACTTATTTGTCCCATGAATGGCTGCTCTTTCTTGCCTCTTGGTTTGAGATGGCTGGGAGCCTCTCAAAAGGGCTTCTCTGGCCTGGGAATCCCTAGCCCTCTTCTTAGAGTCCTAGGAAAAGGGAATGCTGATTTTATTGTAAGTTAATTTGACCCCTTGGGAAGGACTATCGAAGATGCTGCCGGGTGAGGTTGGGTGGGGTTGGACTGGGGGAAGAATAGAGTTTAGAACAATCCAATTCTTGAGAAAGTAACGGGATAACGGACAATCTTGGGAATGTTCTGTGCTGTTCTAATACTTAGCGTAGGGGAAAGAGGTTTTTGTTGGTAGGTGGAAACAAAGGCCCTGCGAGGCAATTTCTGTTCAGGACAATAGGATTACAAGGCAAGAAACAGGACGGCTGCCTTCCTTTCCTTGATTTTGATTGTTAAAAAATGGAATAATAACTTCAGCCAGAGTGACAGGATCAAGTGTTAGCAGGAGCTGGGTTCTGCTCAGTGTTTTCCCCTCGTAAGCTCAGTTCTTACCTCAACACTACGATCTAGGTGTTATGATTATCATTGTCAATTTCCAAATGGCAAAACAGAGCTTCAGGAAAAGTAACTTGGACAGGATCTAATGGCAAAGTCAAAATTTGGCCTGCGGTTTTTCAGACAGAAGTATGTTAGACTGTCTCCTTGAAGGTATGAATTTTGACTAGACAAGAGCAGTCGATCTGCCTTCCTTTGAAACTTCCTTTTCTCCATCAGAGAAACGTTTTGTGTGACTTCTCTTCTCCTCAAGAATGTGTATCTTCTGAAACTGATAATCACCCAATCAAGCTATTACCAGCTTTCCTAAACCCCAATTTGGGAACTCAGAGCCAGATCAAATCAGAAGAGCTAAGTAGAGCTTCTCAGACACTTAGAAAATATGTCCAGTTGAATTTGTTATTAGTTGGAAACGACAGTGTCTAAGCACTCCAAATGCACACGGTTCCTGTCACTGGTGATTTTAGGTAAAGCAGAGGGATTTTGATCTTGACTAACCAATGACTACTTGCCTCCAAGTCCCATTTGTTTAAAGGGAAGGGCTGGGCTAGCATATGGACGGAATAAGCCTATTTTCAGAGCTTGGAGAAATTCCATTTGAACTGTGTAAATTGCTGGAAGATAATGTTTTGCTTTGGCTCCCTTGCACTCAAGGTAGGGCTGTGTCTTCAAGAGGTCGATCAGCCATGAAGTTACTGCATGTTGGACCGGCTCTGCAGGGGCTAATACAAAGCCTCCTTTATGAGATTCCAGTGCTTGGCCCTGCTCCGTTGCTGATCCCCCCCAGTCATTTGGAAAACTCTATTTATCTAGGTAGGGGGATTATTGGTCTTTTCTGGCTTCCAAGTATAACTCCTAGGAGATGTCTTTGAAATGACTTTCATGTGTTTTCCTTCCTCATTCTGTTGATGGACATAGATGCACAAGGTCATTTGTGTCTCTGGAACAATGGAAATTTTTTAAGCGTTGGCTCATTGTTTGGAAAGGGTCATTACAACTTTACGTATTAAAAACAGTTCAGACTGAGGATAGAAAAATATATTTCACTTCTTTTATGAGTTTGTCCTCAAGAGCCAAGCAATTTGTTATAAAAGAACATAAGAAATACTGAGAATGAGAAAAGTTATTCATTTTATAAAGCCTTGTTCCTCTTCATACTTCTCTTTCCCACTGCAGCCATTCACTGCTCTGTAGATGACCCTCGGTGTGAGAGATGCGTCTGCCCTGCTGTTGCAGATGTGTTGGAGATGCTTATGATGGATAGTTAAGTTTCAACTATACAGTAACCCAGCTTTCCACTAAAGAGGACCCTTATATCTTATGCCTAATAGCAAGGGTTTATATATATTTCAGAATCATGCCGTTCTATATATAGCCAGCCTGACCTCGGAGTTCTTTAAAAGTCACTATTTCGTAAAGTAGATTTCAAGTGAATAGAGAGATCACGAAAATTTCATCTTGGCAGTGCCTCTTTTAAAGCAAGGCAAGTTTAGTTTTTTTTTTTTTTCATGATTAAAAACAGACTTTTAAATTGAATTCAGTCAGTGACAGCGGTGGTAGCCTGGCCACCTCTGCACTTCATCCGCGTCTTTCTGTTAAGGAAAAGAAAAGAAAACTCTCCCAAATATTAAATTCACTTCCATCATATGAAATAATTTCAGGGAGCTGAAAAGTGATGGGTATTGTGAGATTTATGAGAGATGAGACATCAGAACTTTGGGAGAGAATGAGTGTGTGAGTTTACTGATTCTTAACATTATAAAGGAAAATATTTGAGACCTGGTGAAAATGAAGGATGCTTGCTTTAGAGAAATGCACATGAACATTTAAATTCACATTTGGTTTCAGAGATTTATAGATCCCACTTAGCATTATCCGTGCTACCCCAGCTTGGCCCCCTTATGTTAAAAGTCTTCCCAGGCATCCTTGGAGAAATGGGCCTGACCAAGAAGGCAGTTCAGTCACCGGTGTGCTGACTGTGCAAGCATGAGGCCTTGAGTCTGGATCCAGAGCACCCGTCCACAAGGCTGGGTACGGTGGCACAGGCCTGTAAAACTGCATGCTGAGGAGGTGGAAACAGGAGCTTTCCTGGGGCTGGCTGTCCAACCAGCCTCGCCTAATCAGTGAGATCCAGGCTCAGTGAGAACGAGGTGAGGTGACCGGGGAAGACACCTGACAGTGATGCCTAGACTACACACGCATGCACGCATGCACGCATGCACGCATGGATGCATGCATGCATGTACACCTCCCTAACCTCTAATTTTGGATTTTGAAGCAGCATAGTTTAATAGGAGAAAAACAATGAAATTAGTGTCAGGAGATGGAGGTTCTTGCCTTTCCCATGCAGCCCCATGATAAATAAAACACCTGACCTCTCTGATCTCCAATTTATCACTTGGGTCATGATTCCCAAGTGTCACTTGAGCAATAACTTTGAGTGTTAACATCCAATCAACCATTCTGCTTTTGATTTTCCATTTGTATTTTATTTAGTGTGCATGCACGCACATGCATGAGTGAGTGTATGTTCAAGTGCATATGTGTGGCCGGCAGAGGACACCCTTGAGTGTCTTTCTAGGGTACTAGTTTCCTTTCCTTCTGTTCGCCTTTGTCTTTGACAGGACTGGCCTGTAAGTCACCAGGTAGGCTAAGCTGTTTGTCTGGGGAGCCCCAGGGATCTGTGCCCTGCTCTGCTTCTTCATGCTGCCATTACAAACACGTGCTCCTCTGCTCAGGGTTGTGTTCCCCTCCATCACACAGGGCAAATGCTTTAGCTACTGAGCTCTCTCTCCCAGATGCCATTTGGATTTCATAAGATCAAGTTCAGTGTACAGAAAAGTTTTATCTTTAATTTGGGGCTTTCAGAAAGTCAAGACGTAAGGGCTGAAGAAATGACTCGGTGGCTAAGAGGACCCCAGTTTGGTTCTCAGCACCCATAGGATAGCTCATGGTACAACACCCTCTTCTGTACTTTGAAGGTACTGCATACTTGTGGTATGCTTAGATACACACACACACACACACACACACACACACACACACACACACATAAAATGAAAATTTAATACAGATTATCTGTTACAGTAGAAATACAAGATTCCTTGGGGATAGAATACAGTTAATTACAGAAAATGCTTAGAGCATCAGTGTAGGGCCAGAACTACCTTCCGGCTCCACCGAGGCACAGGGGTTGACTTTATTTACAAGGTTCATGGCCGCCAGAGTCACCTCTGTCATCTCCAGGTATTCCTAGCCACAGCGTCACAGTTAGTGTGTGCTCCACAACCATGCTAAAGTTTCTCCTTGAGGGGAGTTGTGGAGAACTGAAGGGAGGGTGCTCAGAGGGAGAGCAGGTTCTCACAGAGATTTGGAGTGTCTGGGGAAGGAAGATGCTTCCCGAGACAGTTTGTCGTGTCAGTTCAGACTGAGGTGACCAGGAAGCCATTGCATGGTGCTTGAGACTAGAGGCTGTGAAGTGCTGAAGTTCAGGTCGGGGCAAGGAGACGCTTGCAGTTTAAAGCCCTTTTCTGAGTTTGGATGTCTATCTTCTTCAAGGCCTTTCTCCCTGTGCTGTTGCTGCTGGTGGTTGGATTTCTAGGTGCTCTGCTGACTGGCCCTGTTGAAATGGAGGAGACATTGTTGTACCCTGTGGCTTACAGCTGGCTCCGATCCAGAGGCAGTGTGTTCTCCATCTAGATATATCCTGCATCTTCCATGTTGGGCTCAGACAGAGAGAAGAACCCAGGAAGTTTCTGCACTGTGGGATAGTTTAACTCCAACTCTAGCAGTGGGAAGACAGAGGCTAAGTACACCAAGAGGTCACTGCTGGGTCCTCTGGTCAGATCTGAAAAACAGAGCCAGGACCTGTCCTAAGGTGTCCTTTATAGCCCTTCTTGGTAGGGCACAGATGTCAACACTGATGGGAACAAAGCCATGCCCAGTACTTTAGAGAGCAAGACACGGGGTCCGCAGGAGGAAAAGCTGGGAAGGGAACCCCTATTTTTCTGGCTTGGGCTATCAGGTCCTTTAGCATGGTGTGGCTGACTGATGGAGGAAGATGGAGTCATTATCCTGGGCTGTCATCACTCTCCTTGGTCTTGTATCTTCCCAAATAATGTCTGTCTTCTAGTGGTGAAATGAGAAGCATCCACTGTTGGAAGTGTCCTATGTCAAGTCGAGCCCAGGTGAGGCCAGTTAGGGGTGTGTGTGTGTGTGTGTGTGAATGTGTGTGGGATGTGTGTATATGATGTATGTGTGATGTGTACGATGTGTGTGTATGTATTTGTGATGTGTGTGAAAATGTGTCTGATCCTTACCATGTGACTTTATTTCCTTTCTGCTGATACCAGAACACTGTCAAAATGAAGGTTTGGTGAAAATATCAAAACAAGAAAAGAAAACAGCAAGTTAACAATAACAGTTGTAGAAGCAGCAGCTGCTTTTGGAGCATGAGTTCTGTTTCTTATTTCTTCCCATCTAGCTAAGTGTGATGCTATGGCATTCATTTGCTTGCCTACTCATGTGCTTACACACTTCTTCTTCTTCATACAGAGCATCTCTGTCCCTCCCTTCCTCCCTCCCGAAGTCCTTGGTTTTTCACTGTCCCTTCGATTTCAAATGTTCTGGGGCTGGAGATGTTTAGGGGAGGAGGTGATTTCTTGGCAGGAAGCCTGCAACTCCCAAAGCTACAACAGCCTTCCCTTCATTCCTTTCTTCTCTTTCCTTTCTGTTTACCTTTGGCTTCAGCAAGTCAGTTGGTATTTCTCTTTGAACTGTGAAAATTCAGTATTTGCCACGAGCAAGCATGAGGGCAGAGAGTGAGGTTACAAACAGACTTGAAGGCATGTTTGCGTCTGTGTCTCTATTTCTCAGGGCCAAGGGACAATGTGACCATCCATTAAATGTTCACCATGCTAGCAACCTCTGGTCATTCCCTCCTGATGGGGGAAGAGGTAATACTATAATCCCGAATAGCAAAAAGTTCCAAGCTTCCCTGATTTGATTTGGCAGAGAATGACAATAAAATCCCATGAATTCAACCCAATTAGGAAAGAGGCCAGTTTGGATTAGTGAAGCTCAAATTATATTTTATGGAAAATTGATTTTGTAGCCTCCAAATTTATACGGTCATTTGAGTTAGATATCAAAGTCTACAATGGGAAATTTGTGGGACAGTTTTAATGACTGGGTAAAAATATTTGGCATTGTGTCACGTAGTTTGACAGAAATGGTTATTTCCAAAGTGATTAGGACATTTTTGCAATTCTTATAATCTTCAGCTATCTCTGTCAGTCTTTCCTGTGTTGTATAACGAACAAGACTTTTCTTGACAATAGCAAAGTAAGTGCCTGTTAAAATCTCAATTTCTAGTCTGCCAGATTTGAATGAACAGGATTGGCTTGCATGATATTTTCTCACAGCAGATTTATTGTCTTAATTATGTATTGTTAAAGCTAGTATGGATGACAACCATTTAATATACTATATTTATTTCTTGGGGTGTCCTTATATTCAACAATATATTTCTTTTGATGCGGGTGATAATTTTGTGATAGAGACCAATTTAACGGTCTATCCTTGCCTTTCCAGTTTAGGTTTTGAACAGATAATCTTATATCTGCAACCTTCTCTTTTTCTGCACCGAATGGTCTGTAAGCCAGTACTAATATGTTACAGATGAGAGGCACTTGCTGTGTTAAGGAGAACTGCCCTGACAAGGCTTGGGGGCAATGGCATTGCTTCCTCCACTATGCGAGGGTAGTCATAGTGTCTAATCCTAGTCTGTTGACCATGGGAGG
>NW_004949119.1:3439807-3440341 GCF_000317375.1 Microtus ochrogaster
GTATAGTGTCTAACCCTAGTCTGTTGACTATGGGAGGGTAGGCACAGTGTCTAACCCTAGTCTGTTGACTATGGGAGGGTAGGTATAGTGTCTAATCCTAGTCTGTTGACCATGGGAGGGTAGGCACAGTGTCTAAATACTAGTCTGTTGGCCACCCATGTTAGAATCACTCAAGAAACTCTACACATTCTTTTTTTGTATTTATTTATTTATTCATATCCCAACTATAGTTTCCCCACCCTCTTCTCCTCCTAGTCCATCCCCTTATCCACTCTTCCTCCTCCATCTCTCTTCAGAAAAAGGTAGGCTCCCATGGATATAAATCAGGCATCAGGAGCAGAAGGAGGGGGAGCACGAGCAAGGAACCCAGGACTGCGAGGGGTACACCCACACTCTGAGACAATGGGGATGTTCTTTCTGGAATCCACCAAGGCCAGCTGGCCTGAATCTGAAAAAGCATGGGATAAAACCGGACTTGCTGAACATAGCGGACAATGAGGACTACTGAAAACTCAAGAACAATGGCAATGGGTT
>NW_004949119.1:3440441-3451559 GCF_000317375.1 Microtus ochrogaster
CTCAAGAAACTCTACACATTCTTTTTTTGTATTTATTTATTTATTCATATCCCAACTATAGTTTCCCCACCCTCTTCTCCTCCTAGTCCATCCCCCTATCCACTCTTCCTCCTCCATTTCTCTTCAGAAAAAGGTAGGCTCCCATGGATATAAATCAGGCATAGCATATCAGGTTGCAGTGAAACTAGGCTCTTCCTCTTCTATTAAAGCAAGAGGAGGCAACCCAGTAGAAAAAAAGGTCCCAAAAGCAGGAACCAGAGTCAGAGACAGCTCCTGCTTCTACTGTTAGGAGCCCCACAAGAAGACTAAGCTGCACAACTGTAACCTATATGCAGAGGGCCTAGTTCAGTCCCAAGTATGCTCCCTGCTTTTTGGTTCAATCTCTGTGTGCCCCTATGAGCCCAGGTTAGTTGATTCTGTGGGTTTTCTTGTGGTGTTCTTGACCCCTCTGGCTCCTACAATCCTTCCTCCCTCTCTTCAGCAGGATTTCTCCAAGCTCTGCCTACTGTTTGGCTGTGGGTTTCTGCATCTGTCTCCATCGGTAGCAGGGTGAACTGAATGAGTATAGCAGAATATTACTAGGAATCATTTTGGTGACTTTTTTCCCAGTTGTGTTGGTTCTATCCCAGGTCTCTGGGCTGTCCCAGCTCTGGGTCCTGGCCCTTCAGCCAGCATCAGGGGCAGGCTTCCTCTCATGGTATGGGTCTCAAGCTGGACCAGTCACTGGCTGGCCACTCTCATAATTTCAATGCCACCTTTACCCCAGAACATCTTGTAGGTAGGTTGAAGGTTTTGTGGCCGGGTTGATGTCCCATTCCCTCCATTGGAAGTCTTGTCTGATTACAGGAGATGGCCTGTTAAAGCTGTGTGTCTCCCATTGTTAGCAGTCTTAGCTAGGATCACCCTCAAAAATTCCTGAGAGTTTACATTGTTCTAGGTTTCCCAGGGGTGCTCCCCCAATTCTAGTTGTCTCTCCTGGTATTCTCTGCCTCCATCCTTCCTCACCTGATTTTCTCCTGTTCCCATATCTACCCCCCATCCAGATTCCTCCCCCTTTCAGGTTCTTAAGTTAGTTGATAACTGAGTGGGTTTTGGAAGATACTAGAAAAGTCTAGCTTTAACCTCTTACCTGGTTGCTTTTCTGGTGGGTAACCCAACTGAGAAGCAATTGACTCAGGAGTCTTTAAGAGCTCAGTGGCCATGTGTTGGCCAGTGTGAACATTACTGCCATGAACTTGGAAGTGCAACAATCTCTATGAGATACCAATTTCATTTCCTTTGGATATAAAACTAGATAGCCAAGCTATGGAAGCAATATAAGTAACCATTGGTAGGTGACAGATAAGAAAGAAATGGCACTTTGTGAATACAAGAGGAGGTATTATATAGACTTAAAAAAGAAAGACAGTTTTCATTTGTAACAACATGGTAAAGTTTGGAGAATATTATATTAGGTCAAATAAGCCAGACACAAGAGTATTCTATGACATCACTTATTTGTACAGTCTAAAATAGTTAAGTATTTAGAACCAAATAGCAAAATGGTGGTGAGCTATGCAAGATTAGTGGGGTGGGAGATGAAGAGTGCACAAGGTTTCAGACGCAGGATGAGTAAGCTCCAGGAACTAATGTGTTCAGCGCGTGATGGTTTTCATAGTTCATATATGCTTGAAATTTACTATGAGTTAGATATTAAGTATTTTACCTTCTGCAAAATGACAACTGTGTAAAAAGAAGATATTGGCTTGGTTGTGACAATCAGTTCACTATGTATATATGCGTTAAATCTTTTAATTTTACACACACACGCACACACACATATACATACACACACTCACACACATGTATTTTATTTAAAAATAGAAAAAACAGACAGGAAATATGGCTCAACTGGTAGGGTGCTTGCCACACAAGCATGGCGACCTGGGTTTGCATCGCCAGCATCCACGTAGGAAGCTGGGAATGACATCGCACACCTGTCATCCTAGCGCCGGGGAGACTGGAGCATTTGCTGGCCAGCTATTCTAGTCAATTTGCAGCTCCAGCTTCAGAGAAAGACACTGTCCCCCAAAATAAGGTGGAGAGTGATTAAGGAAAACAGCTGATATTGACCTATGACCTCCATATACATATATACACACACATACATGCACACTTACATATACACAGTAGAAAAATGATCTAGCAGGAAAGCCAAGGCCCTCAATACTAGGGTACAGTGTGAACTTTGCAACCTTACTGCCAGATTGTGCTTGGCTAGTGGCCCTGTACTTACAGCAGTGTGCAGCCAGGGACACCAGGTAGTTCCAGCTTTATCAGCTCCAAGTATACAAAATATTTTCAGATAAATGCTACATTTTTCTACCTACAGACCACACTTCATGATTACATGGGCAGACACAGACATAGAGCACATATCAGTCCATATACCTCTGACACGCTCTCTCAAATATAAACATACAAAGTACCTTATATAAATTGTGTAATCTAATGGTAGACAGAAACGACTTGGAGATTCTGACCCTGTGAATGATAAAACAATGATGAGGGACTTCCTGGGATTGGCCCAACTTTGCCTGATAGAGGTAGAATCAAGCTCACGATTTGTCTGTCTGTCTGTCGTCTGTCTGTCTTACTTTGGCAAGCTTACTCTTTAGACTTTATTATCACACAGCCCCCTACAGTGGTTCTGGTAAAAGCAGCAAAAACCCTTCTTTTCTCTGGGTGCATGCAAGTCCCTGTCAAACTTGAGTTTGAAAAATTAGCTGAAGGATGAATTTTTGCCTCCATCTTTCTCCTTGGCCACTAGCTTGTGAAAAACCTGAACCACTGTATAAGTCGGTCTTAGGAGTTGGGTCTCAAGGGAAAACTTCTTGTTGCCCTAGAACCTCTGGTGGATGACCTCCCCATTTGCATTCTTTGAGTCCCCTTTGACAATTCTGTAATTCCAGCTACAATCTGGGGTTCAAGCTGATGACTTCTCAGAACAGGCTTGCCATGAATAGCACACATTCTTCCTCAGAACCATTTGGTGGGAGCTAAGCACAAATGACTTGGTGTGCTTTATTTCCTGTGGAGAGACTTGTACTAAAATCAAGAGGAAAATGTGTAGAAAAATGGATGCTTTACGTATGCGATGCCTTTGAGAACCCATTGAAATATTTAGCAAACTGAACATACAGCGGCTTGAATGTGCTCTGAACCATGCTGGGCCCTTCCACCCAGCTCTTTAATAAGCCAGAGGCTGAATTGAGAGCAATCTAGGCAATAATGAATATTCTTGTAAATCTCTCTGGTTGAAAGACTCTAAAAATATGGCCAAGGTCCAAGTGGTACCTATTTCCTCTTAATTCTGCTATAATACTTGAGTGATCTTTTATAAGACATTAAACTTTAACTGATGCCATTTTACTAAGCAGCGTTTAAAAGCAGCGATGGCAGTAATTGAGCTGATTAAGGTGACTTCTAATTGTTTGTTATGTATGATGTGAAAAGAGGTTTTTTTTCTCTCGCACGATTATTTTGTTCTGTTTTCCAAAGATCTTATTTGCCTACTTATGTGCATGTGTTTGTTTGTGCGTGTTTGTGTGTGCATGGTGTTTGTGTGTGTGTGTGTTTGTGTGTGTGTGTGGTGAGTATAGAGAGGTAATTACATGGGTGAAATTAGATAAGATTTTTTTTTTTACCTTGTCACTATGAAGTTGACTAGAAAATATTGATGCAGAATATGGGGGGGGGGAGACCTGTGCTTTTTTTCAGATGTCAGATGAACAGAACTGGGGAAATCATCCAGCGGAGGCAATTTTCAGAGTGTAACTTTGGTGGAGGCTTATCCAGCCTTCCAACTTTCTTTTGTTCTGTTTGATTGTTGCTTTCTGGTCCTCTGAGCTCTGTTCCCCAAGCATGTGTTTTCAAGGCTGCCTTTCTTCCTTTATCCTTCCTTGTTACATTCCTGGGCCAGGCTGTCTTCACCCAAAACAATGAAACATGGTGGGGAAAACCAGGTTTGAAGAGCTGGTCACCTTTGCTAGGGCAGTTGTCTGTGGCTCTGGCTCACCCAGAGAGCAGAGAGTACCACCTAGCTTCCTACTTGTCCTCTTCTGGGGTCCCTCACTCTCTCTCCAGAGCTCGGGCATTAGTTCTGCTGCCTTTGGAGTTTTAAAAAGTTGGATGCTTCTCTGTTGTTAAAAAAAATAACACACATATCTGACTTACAGATAGCTACCAGCCGAGACAAGAGACATGGGGAGTTTGGGGGGCAGGGAATCAGGTGATGTGTTGGGGATACAGACTTCGGTTTACGACTGGTGTCTTATGAGGGAGTGGGTTCAGGAGAATGATGCTGTGTGGCGGACTGGTTGAATTCTCAATATTTCTGGATTAGACTACCTAAATCTCTCTCCTAGTCCGCGCATCACCTTCTCTTTCTTCCCTTGGGGCAGCTGTCCCATTTTCTGGGTGAAGAAAAAACGAGAGGCTTCCTCCGCGCCCTTAAGTGTGATTGCTGAGGCTATGGTGTTTGCAGAGCTCTTCAGGTCTCTCCTTGTTTTTCATAAAAACAAGATTTCTTATGCAAAATGGGTCACTCGAAGGCTCGGAACAATTTCTCCCTCGCAGCTGCTGGTGCCTCACGCAGGGGCAATGTTAGCAAGCCACTGACATATGGATGTGATCTCTGTTACTTTGACCAGATTTGGTTTCCTCAGAGTGCGTGAGAAGGGAAGATAAATTTTGTCCTAGGAATACTATAGCGACTCATAAATAAATGGTTACCCTTTGGTGCTTGCAGTTTTCATTAAAGCCGCCTGAGCTTTGTTATTGACACCATAGGTTGCCTATTCAGGGAAATGCAGTAAAATTTATCAGTGTGCTTTCCACACCTAATAAATCATCCAAACAGGGAACCATATGGCAGATAAGACCTTGAAAATGTGGCTTCAGCATGTGAGGAGTCAAGTCGCTGAAATCTTGAATGATTACAACCTGTGCATTTTCCCCAGAATATCTTAGAGTTATTTTACATGCCATTTTCTTGTTCACCCTATCACCTCTTTGTCTCTCTCCCTCTCTCTCTCTCTCTCTCTCTCTCTCTCTCTCTCTCTCCCTCTCTCTTCCCTCCCTCCCTCCCTCCTTTATCGTCTTCGAGCAGCCCTTTCTCAGGCTCTTCCTTCTCATCCTTTGTCTTTTGGGGAGGGGGCTACTGTGATTTCAACTTTAAAATCAGCGTCTGGAGATGTTTTTATAATGCCTGGCTGGTAGGATGAAGAGGAGCAGGAGGAGCAGAGACTGACGGGAAGGGATGATGTATGTGGCGGCTGTGTCCCCGCTCTCCTCCAGCCCATTGTCATTAATCACGGCCATTAGTTTTTTTTCAGAGCTGCCTTGTCTGTGCAGTGCCTCAGAGAAGCCATTGTTTTCCCATGCCACAGTGGCGGTGGGGTGGGGTGGGAGTGGGGGGAAGAAACCCCCGGATTTTTTTCTCCTCCTTCATTCTGAAGTCCAGAATCTGCCTCTTTTTTCTCCTCCACCGTCCCCTCCCGTGTTCTGCTTCTTTTTCTCTCGTTCTCAGGGGTGGAGGGAACTGAACTTTGCCTTTTTGGTCATGTGTTGTACATTTTTTCTTGACGACACAGCATGGGGGACAGCATGGGGAGGAAGTCACTGAACGAGGGCTGGATTCACAGCACTGCTTAGCACATAAGGAGGTGCTGTGGATATGCGTATTGTTTTCATGGTCATTCTCTTCAGGAATCATGAGCTGATAGTAACCCAAGGATGCCAAGGGTACCAGATAGTTAGGAGGAAGTGTCCCTGGTAGAGTGAGTGTGGGTGGCAGCTGAGGAAGAACAGGCCACTGGCTTTCTGGGGAGATCTGGTTGAGTGCCTAAGGAGGCTTGACCCTGTCTTGGGGTTCTCTGAAGCAGAGCTCAGGGGCAGCTGCCAGTCAGCCAGGTCCTGGGAATGGGAATCCTGTTTGCTGATGAAGAGTGACCCTGTGCATTCTTTTTCCTCCACTAACTAAAGACCTGGGCTCCAAGGAAGAGGTCCTAACGAACTTGATGTGTCTCTGCTTTCACTGTCAAACCATCACTGAGTGATACCCATGAGACCTGACTGCCCAAGATGCTAAGGTCATAAGAAACAGTGCTATGTAAAACTCAAGAGCCAACTTCAAGTAACAGGGCATATAAATTATGGCATCATTTTGTGAAATTTGTATGAAAACAACAACAAAAAATGTTTCTGAAAGGTGAAGAATTAACAAAAAGTCCCGGAAAGTTTTATTTGAAAAGAAAGAAAAATCTTGTTTGTTCTCACATAGGATCACAGTTATTGGAATCGGGGAGCCTGCATGTTATCAAGTAGACATAAATTATCTTAGTGAATATAATGGCTAAGCATGGTAGTATGTGTGCCTGTAGTAGTCCTAGAACTTTGAAGACAGAGGCAGGAAGATCAGGGGTTTAAAGTTATCCTTAGCTCCATAAGAGGTGTGAGGCCAGGCTGGGCTACATGAGACCCTGTCTCCGTCCCCACTCCCACCCCCCAAAAAAGGAAAAATGTGTGTGATTCGCTAGTCAGATATTAATCAAATGTTTATTATATAAAAAGCAGTATGAATATTCAGGAGGATGCCTATAGGTTTTTCTTTGGGTTCTCCTTATTTAGCTTCTCTAGGATCACTAATTATAGGCTCAATGTCCTTTGTTTATGGCTAGAAACCAAATATGAGTGAGTACATCCCATGCTCCTCTTTTTGGGTCTGGCTTACCTCACTCAGGATAGTGTTTTCTATTTCCATCCATTTGCATGCAAAATTCAAGAAGCCCTTGTTTTTTACTGCTGAGTAGTACTCTAATATGTATATATTCCATACTTTCTTCATCCATTCTCCCATTGAAGGGCATCTAGGTTGTTTCCAGGTTCTGGCTATTACAAACAATGCTGGCCTGGGTCTGAAAAAGCCTGGGATAAAACCGGACTCTCTGAACATAGCGGACAATGAGGACTACTGAGAACTCAAGAACAATGGCAATGGGTTTCTGATCCTACGGCACGTACTGGCTTTGTAAGAGCCTAGGCAGTTTGGATGCTCAACTTACTAGACCTGGATGGAGGTGGGGGTTCCTTGGACTTCCCACAGGGCAGGGAACCCTGATTGCTCTTCGGGCTGAGGAGGGAGGGGGACTTGATTGGGGGAGGGGGAGGGAAATGGGAGGTGATGGCGGGGAAGATACGGAAATCTTTAATAAATAAATAATAAAATAAAATGAAAGCAGTATGAATGGCAAAGACTCTGGAAACTCATGAGATGAGAGACCTCATTTTTAGGGACCATGTAACCTTATTCAAACTATTCTTCCTCTTAGAGCTATAGTTTTTCCTTCTCTTAAATGAGATAGTTGGGTCTAGGCCCTGTTTCCCAAAATTCTGGTTTATAGTTGGTAAAAGAAACATGACTTTATGTGGTAACACAGACTGGATTTTTAAAATTTTAGTAATAGGGCTGGGTGGTGGCTCATACCTTTAATACCAACATTTAGGAGGCAGAGACTGGTAGATATTTGTGACTTTGAGATCAACCTGGTTTACAGAATGAGTTCCAGGACAAAGCTAGATGGTTAAACCCTGTCTTGAAGAAACAACATCAAATAAAATAAGATTTTTAGTAACTCTGTTTATATTTAAAGTTGACTCTGGTTTCTTCAGAAACATGGACTGCTTATTTATGATTATCTTAAAATTTCATATTTTAATTTCCATATTAATAGGAAAAGTATGTCAAGTAAAGGAAAATATCAGTTGTCCAATTGTGTAGCCAGTGGTGCAGAGACTCAGTACAAATCACTGTATGGTACCCAGATGAGCAAAGTTGTTCATTTCTAGGCCACATGTGTAAGGTTATGAGCTAAGTGTGTGTGTTAAGCTTCAGCTCTACATAAGTTTCCCCTGGAATTATTGACATATGCACAATCATCTTTACCATGTTTAACTTTTTTTTCTGATTTACTGAGAAAAAATAATTTTCACCTACTTCGTGTTTGAATGACCCCGGGTTTTGCTTTCTGTGATCTTTGTGAACTCATATGTGCTTGCATTTATGCATGTATGTAAATGTGTAGCCTGACACCAGTTTCCTAGGATTCTGCAGACAGGTCACAGAATTTGGTTCCTTTGAAGAGAATGGCAGAGTGCACCCCAATGTACCCTCTTCTGCAGGATAGTTGAAATTCCTGTGTTCCTGTTTGGAATTTGGATGAATTCCAACTTGGAAAAAATGTCCGAATCACTTGGAGAACATTCCAGAAATAGGCCTTCTCACATCCTCTTGACTGAGTGATCCAACTGTGTGAGAACCTGCCTGGGACAATGTAGGCTAGCTTCAGTGTTTGGGACCCACAGAGCTAAGGCACTGTCTCTTGGAAGAACACACCGTGGCTCCAGCAATCCTATGACTCCCAGCCTGGATTACCTGTGGTCTCCCAGTAAGATGTTGCCTCGTGGATGAGATGGTACAGTCTGGAGTGGAAGACCTAGGAGGTCCAGGCAGTAGCTGAAAGGCACGCGGGAGGCCAAGGACCTCCAAGTTCCTCTAAATGTCAGGAGTAGCTTGTTTCACTTAGCAAATGGGTTCCTCTGGCCCTGATCTCTCTCCCTGGGATACTTAGTGGGTTTTAGGGTCAGGTACAGTTAGTGCCTGATGATGTAATTTGTGTTCTCCTACTTCTCTGCTTCTACTATGTGCATCATTTACTTAGGATTCTTCTTTTCAGGTCCCAACTCACTTATGGAAGCAAGTTTCGCTTCTTCGCTTGGCCCTCACTGCTGCCCACTTTCCTTTCTCTGTGGACTTCTTCCCTGCTGCTCCTCTGTCTAGACTCTCTGTTCCCACCAAACCAGTTGTGTCACTTTACAGGCACTGGTGTTGCCCGTCATTTCTGACCCTACCCCATCTCTCTCCGTCTGCATATGGAGCCCCTTCTCTCTGTCATACAGGGTTGTTGGGGTCATTTGCATTTCCTCCACAAAGTCTCACACCATTGCCTGTTTGTCAGCCCATAGTCTGAACCTCTGGCTCCGTGGGATGGAGGAGGTGGCAGGAGACTTGCTACTACTAAAGACTGAGTGTGACTAGGGGCAAATCAGCCGCCATGGCCTGAAGGCAGGAACATGGAGAATAAGTATCTTTCCCTCTTCTGGGAAGTCCGGTAAGATGATGAATGGAGAGGAGCTTTGTAAATAGCAACACAGTGTACTCATCTGAGGGCCGCGCTTGGGGAATTAATCATAGCCTGACTCATGACCGCTCTTGCATTGCTGTCTTCTAATGTAATTCACCTGCTGTATTGTTGTTTCACATTTCCTGCATCTGTCCTGACTCTGAAGTTGCCATTTTCTTCCATTTGTAACTAATTACCAACTTACAAAGATGCTTGTCATTGCAAAATAACATCGGGAAAAAGACCAAAACATTGGATCTACTCTTTCCAATTCTCTCTTTTCCCCCTCCTCCCTCTGCTAACATCTTAATGTTGTCATTTTAGCCAGATTGACATCTTTACATGGAATACTAGTCCTTTGGATCCACTGGATACTCTGAAGAGGAAGGTACTGCAGGTATTAGGAAAACTTTCCCATTGGTGCCCATAGTTTATCCGCACATAAATAGCTTTGCTGGGTTTGGAGTGCACACTGCTGCTTCCATCAAGGCCAACAGTTGCTGTTCACTGCTGTATTAAAGGCTGCATGCTCAGGTTTGGGGTGTGTGTGTGTGTGTGTGTGTGTGTGTGTGTGTGTTTCTATTCTTGAGTGGAGATGGAAAGAAATAGAATCATTTAAGTGTTTCTATCTCATCCCTTATTTCTATCTCACTTTCGGTGATTTCCTTTTCTTTAAACTAATAGTTTGTGTCTTCTGAAGGGACCCTGCATCCTGGACTGCAGTCACCCAGTCATTCTTTGAGGTCTGAGAAGAGGGAGTTATCATTGACTTGAGTTAGGTAGCTTGTGGTTCGTAGTTGGCCTCTATAAGCCTGACTGCCGGAGGGCCCTGCACACATGCTTAGCTGGAGTCTTGGTGTCTTTATCTGAAACTAAGTAGCCCAGGCTCAAGGGATGCAGTGAACATTTTTTTTTTCATGATTTTCCTTTTCCTCTCTTCAGTTTGTTTTACTGTAATCTCCTTAGCCCATTCTTGTGTATTATATCCTTGGGCACAAACTCTGGTCCTATTGCAGTGTGAGCTTCTGAGCTGGCATTCGAGTGTGTAAAGGTTGTGTACGCCTCTGGTCTGTTTCCTGGAACGAGAATTGCCACATTCACAGATGTGGCCGAGTCATGTCTCCACCAGGGAGGCTTGTCACCTTTTAACTCTCCCCAAGTCTGGGTTATCATGTTAGAGAAAGAAAACTCTGCATGAGGTAGAGCTGTCCCAGGGCAGATGTGAAACTCAGGACCACACATGCAAATATTTTCCCTCTTGACTCGGGCATAGGCAGGATGCTGCACCTAGAGCCACCACTTCTGATTACCTAAGCTGTGAATGTGGGTTGAAATCCTTGCTTACTATTCTGCTATAAGGGTAGACCTGAGTTTGTATCCATAGCAGGAGTGCAGCCTGCTATGCTCTCCCGTGCCCCTGACTATGAGCCTGGTTGTGCAGGCAATTAGCCCTTACGACATATAGCTCTCTGCCATCGTTCTGAAGGGGAACATTGGTCTCTGTGGGTATCCTTAGTCACAGACAGTGCTTTCTACTCCTGTCTCCACAGTGAGCACCATCCTCAGCACTGAGGAAGTACTTGTGGATGCTTCTGTTAAAAGGCAGTCGGAATGAGTGCCTTGTCGTCCTGCCTCTGTTCTCCCAGCCAGGCACTGTTCCCTTTGCATTCCTGGTCAAGTGGGTCTTCTTCCTGGTGGTTGGTATGTACCTTGGTAATTGCTGGGTATCTTATCAGAGAGCTGCCTATTCCTGATACAAACAGATCTGTGTTGAAGGCACATACAACAGAGGGCTGGGCAAATCTGTGATGTTTTGGTGTCCTTCTGGGCACAGAAGGCCACCAGACATTTCCTTGAGCTTTATAGTCTCTCTGAGAACCTGTGAATGTGGCTTTGA
>NW_004949119.1:3451725-3465884 GCF_000317375.1 Microtus ochrogaster
AAATGGAGAAGAATGGGCCCTGTCCTGAAAGGCAGGTGAAGTGCCATTTTCTAGCATTGCGTTCTGATTTTCACCTGTCTTTGCCTTTTCCGCCCACAGTTATTCCTTCCTAGTCACTTATTAAGTCACATAGTTGAGGGGTCATCACTTCTCTAAATTCATCAATCAAACGGTGACTTTTTAGGGTGGCAGTTACCTACAGTTCATGATAAATCTGTCTACTTTTGTGTTAGGTAGCAGAAGAGCTGATTTTCTAAAAAGAAATGTATAAGTGCACGTGTGTGTGTTAATGCACACACACACACACACACACACACACACACACACACACTAGTTTATGAGAGAGAAGGGAGCTTGGCATTCTTAGGGGTATATTTTATTTGGGGTGATGGTATTAGGAAGAAAGAATGTGCTTCAAGAGTTGTCTATGAACTTGAGAAAGAAAGAATAATTTCAGACTTGGATAAAGACAAGAGAAATAGGAAATGATTGGTGTTTTACAGTGAATTAAGAACAATGGCAAAATATCAGACAGACCAGAGATACAAGGATCATGATAGATTGAGTGCACGTGCTCAGAAAATAGTGCGTGTGCCCGATAGCCTCTTCCCGGCCCTTTGCCAGGTTCTCTGGCTGCAGTCAGCGTCTGGGCCATTGTGTGGGTAGCCTTGTCTTCAGTCTTTGCTTTCTGCAAAGTCATATGTTTTTAGCTGTGATTGCAGCTACCGCCGAGTGGCTCACCTTGTCTTGAGTAATGAGAATAAACAACCGGTCACCGTGCTGACCATTGAAACTAATAAAGATATATAGTGCCGGCTGGCTTAGGGAGCCACAGACGCATTCTTAAACTCCCTGTGACATTTATACCAAAGGAACATGATTCCAAACTCACTCACTGCTTACCCATTCTGAGAAAGAACAAACTATCTGACTGATGGTTTGCTAAATTTAATATGCTTAGCAAGTAAAATTATTGCCTACTCTAATGCTGTGTAATTATTAAGATACACTGCTTTTAAAAATACCAAGTGAATAATATTGATTTAGTGAACTGCTATTTAGAAAAATGCCAGCAAAGGAGGAATATTTTATTTTAGCTGCCTTAAAGCTGTAATGGGTCTGGGCTGAGATACGCATGTGGAAATAAATTATGTACAAGGTAAACTATTTTGTTATACAGTACCCATAATATTAATTAAGCCGTAATTTTACCAACAATGCTTTAATTTAACAAATAAACAGGAATCATCTGTACCATTCTTTCAAATATATAACTTTGTGGTGGTAATAAAACACACAGAAGCACCTGCAGTTAATTGTAGAGCAAACAGTGAGACTCACAACTGTAAAGGGTAATTGTAATTTATAATTTATTTATTTGACTTATGCTGGATATAATTACCATTATAATGCGTTATTATTTCCAGTCCGGCATTAGATATATCTGATTCCAGTTTACTCAGGCAGCCTGGTGGAACTCTCTGCTTGGGTTCCTTGAAAGTATACTGTCTTCCCCCCCTTTTCAGTAAGGGGCACTTGTAAAATACAGAAGAATGGATGGGCCAGTGCCAACAGTAACCCTTGTCTAAATCTCCAAGAATATTTCCATTCCATTAAAGCCAAGAATTTGTCCTGCTCTCTCGGTCTTTTAGCTGGGAGCACATGGAGCGGCAGGGCCAGGGTCTGTGCATGGCCCCGGCCATGGGTGAGTAGGCAGTGCTGGTGCCTCCTAGGCAGGGCAGCAAGGAGACTAGAGGGTTAGTGGTTGCAGCTCTGCTCTTCTGGTTCTGAGAGTTGTGAGTATTTATTATAGCGCTTTGGGGCTTTGTTGTTGTTATTGTCGAGGGCAGCCTGGAAGGAACAGCTCAAGGAGGAAAAATACCAGGGGCGGAAGAAACAGGCAATTACAGCGGGCCGTTTGTTTGTGGCTAACAGAATGCTGAAATGGCAGATTTGCAAATTTGTGAGAGAGGGAGACTTAGTGTTCATCTTTATCAGCCAAAGTGGTTTCTTGTTAGCTGAGCAGCAAGCTAGAAAGCCACCGATTTTGACAACATAATTTACATCTTTGTATAAAACTATTGCTGGCAGCCGAACTAATTTGTGCTGGATTAGGTTGTTTGTCTCTGCTGCTGACTAACCATGCAATCTATCAGAGGCCGTTTTCAAATATCACTTTTCAACTGTGCCCTTGAGAGGGGGAATTGATCGGGAATATACGGAGCAAAATTACTCCAATAACTTTATAGAAGAAACAATTACGGAATCATACAGATGTGAATAATTCTGAAAAGCAGAAACAAATACAATGAATTTTGCCCCACTCCTATCTTTTATGTTTGCATGAAATTTACAAATAATACAATATTGTAGTATTGGTCCCATTTCTTCCTTCCTTCTGTACCTTGGACAGCAGTGGAATGAAAGGAAAGGTTAGGAAAGTGGAAGAATAAAAGATTGTTGGAGGCCATCATTGAGAATTTCCTATATAGGCTTTTACAAATGTAGCTAAGGGTGTGTGTGGGTGTATACATACATACACACATATACACATATATGTATATATACCCTATATATAGTGTATGTATACCTTATATATTTATATGATATATAATGTGTGTATATAATATATATATCTTGAACTATGTCAAATATAGTTTTTATATAAGTTTTAAAGTAAAACACCAAGACAGAAAGACACACCAATCAGGCAGATCTATTTGTCTTAGCAACTTATGCGATAAACACACACATGGATTTTGCCGTGCAGTTCTACATTTGTATTAATAACTTTCATATGAGAAAAAGAATAGGGCTTCTCTTCTGCTTTTAAGTAGATATCTAAGGCATTTCTTCCTTACCTCAAGAGAGATAGAGGCTGATAAAGTAGAATAACAGGGGTGGGATGGAAGAAGAGGGGGGATTCACGACAGATATCCAAGTGGGAGTTGTTTCTAAGATGCCTGATATTAGCTAGCAAATAAACAAACAGAAAACCCCATTAAGCATCTATTATTTTAAAGCAGTGGGTACATTTTTCATCACTTTCCCCTGATAAATTTTTGCTTGTGCATCCTGCTTCAGGTAATTAATTGCTTTCAGTTCAGAGGAGTAATAATGCAATAAATTATGCCAGTATTTCTAGTCAGAGGATCATACTGCAGCTTCCTAACCAAGGCAACACTAATAACAATCCAGGAGACTTGTGGGCCACCAAAAAAATAAAAAGGGCTGGTTGTTATAAATTGGTTACATAGAGTCAAAGACCAAGTCTTTAACATTGCTTCCAAATGATCTCCTTTAGGGAAGTTTACACATTCATAGTGAGCTAGTTACTCTTCCCCTTGCTATGACAAAGACAATGTCACACAAGCAATTTAAGAGGGGAAGGGGTTAGTCTCTATGTCACCTTACAGTTCAAGGGGACACAGTCTATCACTGCAGGAGGGGTGATGTTAAGACCATGGGGTAGCTGATCAACATTGGATCTGTAGTCAGGAAGACTAGAGCTGGCAGGACGCAGGGTCAGACTGAACCCCAAGGCCTACTCCTTGTGATCCACTTCCTCCTACAAGGTTCCAGTCTTAAAAGTTTCACAACTTTCTGAACCAACATGTCAAGTTGGGGACCAAGTTTTCAGACACATGGACATATGGGGCACATCTCAGGCAAAGCACAGTGATAGGTGTGGCCAGGGTAACCCTGTGGTGGGTTGGCATTGTTGCTGTCAATCCTGGGAAGTTGGGAAGGATTTTGAGAGATACCAGCAATGCCCACAGGATAACAGGGTGAAGCGTGTTCTTCTGTCTCTCTGGCCTCACATGTGTCTGTCATACAAGGTGTTTTGAGTTTCTGTGGACAGTATGATGTCACAAATTGTTCTTTTCTTTGTTCTAATTAAATTTATTTGTGTGTATGGGGGCAATGCAGGGGAGACACATACCATGGCGTATTTGTGGAGGCCAGAGAACAACTCTCCAGAGTTGGTTCTCTATGTCTACAGTGTGTCCTGGTGATCGAACTCAGGCTGTGAGGGTTGACATCAGGTGCCTTTACGCACTGAGACATCTCATAAGCCCTCCCAATGACCTTTCTTAAGTTTGGAACTTGACAAGGAAGAGGTTGAGAGAGATGGAACTGCAATAGGTGAAACTACCAATGTGATTTTAGGGGCAAGAACGAGCTGTTACCTGAGCTCACTGTCAAGCCCTAGAGATAGAAATCGGCACCTGAAGGAAGCGCTGGACAGCTGGGAGCAGGATGAAGCTTGAGAAGATGGATGCTTAGGCAGCATTTGCCTGGAGAAGCGGCCAAGGAAAATGCCAAATCACATTTTAATTTAAATGGTTCCTCCTTGACTTTTCCATCCCTGGCCCTACTCTGATCTGGCCCATCTAACTTCCAGTCAGGGGGCACTCTCTCTAAAGGTGCAACATGGTACTTTGGTGCAGCAAATCTATTACCTCTCCCACCCCCGCTACTGTGGTGGGAAATCCTCACGGAGAAAGCATAATGTGGGCAGAGAACTCCTCACCTAGGGGAAGGAGGACCCCAGAATGGTGTGGGTAGACAGAACCTTAAGACAGTTTACCTGGATGTTTGGATCTTAGGTTTGACAAAGATCTACTTCCACCATGGGAAGAATACAATTTCTGTTGCAGGCAGTTGCCATGGGACTGCCTTCCATTTGAGAAGATAGGAACACTATACTAGGAGTTTCATAATTACTCAAGACACAGAAAATAGGAATAAAATCCTGCTGGACACTGGTGCCACACATCTTTAATCCCAGCACTTGAGATGCAGAGGCAGGTGGAACTCTGTAAGTTCAAGGCCAGCCTGATCTAAAGAATGAGTTCCAGGACAGCCAAGGCTACACAGAGAAACCCTGTCATGAAAAACCAACCAATCAAACACCAACCAACCAACCAACCAACCAACCAACCAACCAACCAACCAACCAACCAACCAAACTAAAACAAAGCAAAACAAAAACAAAACCCCTGCCTATCTTCCTTCCTTCCTCCCTCTCTTCTTTCCTTCCTCCTTCCTTCCTTTCTTCTTGTGTTTATGTGTGTATGTGTGAATGTACAGGCACATGTGCATGCTTGTGTATGCACATGAGTGTGTTTGGAGGCTAGAGGTCAACCTTTCTTCTTCCTTGGAGGCCATATACCTTGCTTTTCGAGACAATGTCTTACATTAGAATCTGGGACTTGGCAATAGGTTAGATTGTCTGGCCAGCCAGACCTAGTCATCCTAGTCTCAGTCTCCCTAGTGCGAAGATTATAAGCAAGTGCCAGCACACTTGGCTTTTTACATGAATATGGGGATCAAACTCAGGCATTCATAATTGTGGAGCACTTTACTACTGACAAGAGAATTGGTATCTCCCCAGTTCCTGTAAATACTTCTTAAGTCACGCACATGTGTGTGCGTGCACACAAACACACACATTCATTTTTCCATCACGTACTTGTTTCTCTGTTTCCCAATTAAACCATCTTCACACAGATGATATGGATCACGTTGGTATTGATCATGGTGTCTCCAGTGGACTGTGGTACTGTCTAGTTGTGCCTTAGCAAATGTCAGTTAGTGAAAGAATGACTATTGTAAAACCTTGGAAAAGGTATCAAGCACAAAGAAAACAGAGTACCAGCCAGTACCAGCTTACCCTGAGTTAACCAGGACTGCATTTTGTATATCTTCCCCATCTTTTTTCCTGCCCATTTCTCTGCCACTCACCTGGCCACAGTTACTATCTGTATTAGGTACTTTCTTAGATGCTCTGATGAAATACCTGACCAAGGCAACTTGAGGAAGGAAGGGTTTCTTTTGGCTCACAGTTGGAATGAAGTACGTCAAAGCAGAAAAGCACATTGGTGGGGTCACGAGACAACTGGTCATGTTGCATTTCCAGCCAGGACTCAGAGAGCAGTAAATATCCCTTTTCTCCTTTTCACTCAGTCTGACTCTACCCTACCTGTGGAATGGTACCTCCCACCCTCAGAGTGCATCTACCCGTTCAATTAATATAGTCTAGAAAATCTCCCATAGACATGCCCAGAGGCTAGTTCACCACAGTGATGCTAGATACTGTCAGGTTGATTGTCAATACAAATGGCCTTCCTAATGTTGCCATTGCTTGCTGGTGCTCTATTTCTCTGTTAGACTGTTGACACAGGGAGACAGGGACCTTGTCTGTCCCCATGATGATATCAGCTACATTTCCCCCCTCCCAGACAAGGTACACAGTGCACATGGCTTTCGTTGTTGCTACCCTTGTTTCTCAGTTTGTAAATCTCCACAGCAAATGGCTGGGCCCTGTGCATTGGCCTACGACTGGAGCCTTCTGTTCTGACAAGAGCTCTGGTGCTGAAGCTGAAGGCGGAAGGTGGGGGAAGGATAATAAGATTGCCTGCTCTCCTGTTGATGTTGGTTGGCTTGGGTCACTGTGGAGTAAATGCACCACATTTTCTGGTGGTCTATGTGCTATTCATTCTCTGGCTCTGAGCCTGATTGCGCAGAGGATCAAACGTTCTCCGGGGTAAAGATGGGAACATGATTTGAAGAAAAAAGAAGAGCATGGTATTGCTCACACTACTACACTCCATGAGAGCAGTTCAGTCCTTTACATACAATATCCAAAGCTTAATTGTGTTAACTAAGAACTCCTACCAGTCAGTGGTACACTTGTGTCTCTTTCTGTGAGCAAAGTCATGCCCCCAGCACCCTGCCCCTGCTTACACTGTTCCCTAGACATTGCAGCTGATATGATCCAAGCCCCACTGTGCTTGCCCATGAGAAATGTTGTTGCCTCTGCCATGTGAGGCTGGTGGATGTCCTGGGAGCCTTCTAGAAGTCTTCTCCCCTCTGTAATCTCTAGGCGATAACAGCCACATATTGGGAAACTCATGCATTTGTCGTGTTGCCTCTTGGCACTACTGCCCTGGTACTGTGTAGCCCTGTGGGATTAAAGCTTTCTATTTTGGAAAGAAGATTGTTGAGACTTAGGAAGACTGTTAGAAAGGAGGAAACAGCAGGATATTCCAAGGGGAGATGAAAGATTCTATCCCAGAGGGAAGCTTGGTAGACTCAGGAAATAAACAACTCTGTAACTCCAGGAAGTTCCTGAACCTGACCAGATACACTAGGCCCCTTCCTCCCTAAGCATATGTAAGTAATAAAGTGTTAAGAGATAACCTCTGGTAAGCTGAGCTGCCTGGAAGAGACTCAGACCAGCTTAGGAAACTGGAGGGCCCACAGACCAGCCCCCTGCTTAGAAGAAGCAGAGACCAGTCTAGCTGCCTGGAAGAGGCTCAGACCAACTGAATGACCTTGAAAACACACACACACACACACACACACACACACACACACACTCCAATTTGCTGAGCTGCCTGCATTCTGTGAATTGTACTCTAGGCTCCCAGGTTTGTGAGCTGTCACCCATGTTGGGGTGGGCTTTGGTGATGTAACTGTCTTTGAGTCATTTCTGTTCCTGTAAGTAACCCTTCACCCATGTTCCTGTAAGTAACCCTAATAAAACTCATTGGTTTACCAAATTGGACTTTGGTGAAAGTCTTCTTTCAGCCTGTCATTGGTTTCTTATCTGGGCTGAGCAGTCATTTGTCTGTGTCTCCTCACGGTTAGTGTCACACATCCTTAGCGCTCAGGAAAGCAAGCCCTGACATCATGCCCCTCTTCCCCCCACCCCGGTAGCTACCAGGCCCGAGATGAGCCAAATCTTTCTAGTTAGTTCTTTAGCATAACCCATGCCTTTAGCTGCTTTTCCAGACTGATAACCTTGATCTCTATGTCAAACCTTTTAAGCTTCTTAGACCCAGGATACAACATACCCTCCATTACGGCTCTCCAGGTCTCACTACCCTGGGTGCAGAGAACTCCCTTCATAGTCAGGGACAGCTGGGAAGCAAAGGAAGAGGGGCCATTCTGTATGAGAAAGACTTGGCAAACATATTTATATAATAGGAAGACCTGTTGGAGCTGAGCTCAGAAGTTTCTGTGAGCGGCGCATCTGTTCTTCCTTCCCTCTCTACTGCTGTCCTTTCTGGACCCAAGGAAAGGCCCTCAGCTTTGTGATTCCGGGCATTCTCCGACTCTTGGCATTGTTCTTCTCAATAGGCTCCGGCAGAGCTGCTCTGCACGAAGGCCTGCATTTCCACATTACCGTCTCATTGTCTACCCCAGTGTTATAGCCTTACAGCGACTTCCTAACGAACTGGCTATTTCAACTTTCATTCCATAAGCTTTATGTCTGAGTGTAATTAAATGAGCATTAAGTCTTTTTTTTTTAACTAGCAAAGTCTGAAAGTTCTGATATTACAGTAATAAGTGTGAAGTGAATTTTGAATGGCATTTATATCTGTTCATGGGCTCTAAATGTTTGATTTGCATAACTAGTTAAAATATCAGGGCAGCATATTGATTTAATTCCATCTTAGAAAACTGTTAATTAATAATGATAATAAATGTGTCAGTCCTTTATTATCTGCTTTGAATTGGTGATGATAGCTATATTAATACCACTTCAGTAATAGACCTCTGCTGGCTATTGTTGGCAAAGCTTTCAAGGCTGAAATCACCTGCAATCAGAATTTAGAAAATTTATTGCAGATCAGTTTTAAAAAGAACAGCCATTCCATCATATATGTAATTTTCTTAACACCTAAATTTTAATTTAACATTTTATTTACATAAATCACAATGGTCAGAAACTTCAAGAGGATTTGAAACAAAGGCACTTTTTTCATTTTTATGTGTCGAGTTTTAAGTTGTTTGATGGAAGGACTAGGTTGAGGGTGGGATGATTTTTGTGCAGTTGGTAAATCCATCGTCTCCCTGCTTCATTTTCTTCCTGCATGGACTTTCTTTGACTCTCATCTTATAGGCAGATTTTGATGGTTCTATTAAATTGTCTTGGGGACCGTGTGTTGAGGGAATGTGGTTTATACAGGTAGGAAGCATGGCCTTTCTCTTTCTGAATCTTTCAAGGTCAGCCAGAAGTTTAGGGACCTGTCTTACCTCTCTGTTGCTTGAAGCTGACTTATTACTGGGTTTCTGGATATCAAGGGTAACATGAGTGTTGCATTCCCTAGCACCGAGAGTCCCTGGGTATCAGTAGAAACTGCCTCCAGGGTTCTCAGACTCCCAATCTGCATCACATCCCACAACCATTATGGTGATTGAATGTGTGTTGGAAATTTTCTTATCTCTCTTTAGTTTCTGCCATTATGAAATAGGTAACTTGTCTATTCCATGAGATTGGATGAACACTCACATGTGTACCACAGGGGTTGGCACCCTTAAAGTATGCAGTGATTGGCAGTCCATTTTATGTTGTCATCATGACTTGTTAATCTGCAGGCTGGAGAAGGACTTGGGCAGTCTCCATCCTTGGAATCATCCATTTTAGTAACTGCAAGTCTGTGTCAAGGTGCTGGGAGAGTTTGTTCTTTTTTACACCAGTGTCCCTCTGGGCCTGACTTTGATGCTCACAACATTTGTTTCCTTGCCTCCCTTCGGTCCCTTAGTTTATATCCAGAGGTGTCAATAAATGTGGCTTTTTAAGACCCCACTGAAGGGCTGTGCTTTTCTTCTCCTTCATCAGAAACAGGCTTGAACTTGCTTAAGTGGTCTGGTTTTATTGTTGACCTCTTAGGGAACAAATTCCTAACCTTGACGCCATGTTGCTACAGAATTTCTCAGTGGCTTTATGACACACTCAGATCTTATAACTCCTACTCTAAGGCATGTTTCTTCCACATCACCTGCCATTTCTCTCCTGTACCACATGGGACCACACCAGAACCTAGTAGAAGATCGCAGTTCTTTCTTGGTGCTCATTTCAATCCAGATTATGCCTTCTTTGATGCAGATCTCATGTAATCCAGGCTGACCTCAAAGTGAATATTTGGTCAAGGATTCCTGATCTTCCTACATCTGCCAGCCAAGTGCTGGGATTACAGATATGAGCCACCACATCTGGCTTATGTGGTACCTGGGACCAAACTTAGAATTTTTTAATTCATCTATTTATTTCACATCCCAGCTGCAGCTTCAACCCCCCTCCATCCTTCCTTCCCAGTCCCTCTTCCCCATTGCATCCATCCCACACCCTAAACTCCTCATGTCTCCATCAAGGAAAGGACAGGTCTCCTGTGAGTATCAATAAAACATGGCATATCAACCAAAGTTAGAGCTTTTTCATGCTAGGAATACAAATATACTCTACCAACTGAGCTATGACCCCATATCATGCCTCCTTTATGTATGTATGTATGTATGTATGTATGTATGTATGTATGTATGTATGTATATGCGTATTATATTCAGGTTCCACCAGGCAGTGAGCATTGTT
This sequence comes from Microtus ochrogaster, assembly GCF_000317375.1. NCBI lineage: Eukaryota > Metazoa > Chordata > Mammalia > Rodentia > Cricetidae > Microtus > Microtus ochrogaster. The sequence continues at coordinate 3,462,110 of NW_004949119.1, forward strand.
GCACCCCCAGCTTTTTCCCCAACATATATTTAGGAATGGAGTGCCTTGGCCTCGAGACTAGCCCTCTCCTCCTCTGTACAGACTGTCCCGCCAGTCCTTTAGACTTTCTCCTTCCTTTTGTCTTTCCCTTCCTGTTACCCAGAGTGGCCTGGAACTCTTGGGCTCAAACTATCCTTTTGTCTCGGTCTCCTGAGTAACTGAGTCTACAGGAGACTTACCATAACTGGTTAGTCTTTCAATTTCTTAATGAGAAAACCCCCAAGTAAGGTGGTTTTGTGTCAACTTGACACAAGCTAGAATCATCAGATAGGGAGGAGCCTCATTTGAGGAAATGCCTTCATTGTATCTAACATATAAGGTATTTTGTCAATTAGTGATTGATGGGTGAGGGCCCAGCCCACTGTGGGTGGTGCCATCCCTAGGCAGGTGGTCCTGGGCTCTGTAAGAAAGCAGGCTGAGCAAGCAATTAAGAGCAAGTCAGTAAGCAGCACCCCTCCATGGCATCTGCCTTAACTCCTGCCTCCAGGATCCTGCCCTATTTGAGCTCCTGTCCTGACTTCCTTCAATAATAAACAACAGTGTCGAAGTGTAGGCTAAATAAGCCCTTGCCACCCCAACTTGCTTTTTGGTCATGGTGTTTCACTGCAGGAATAGACACCCCCTGTATTTTGTTCAAGCCTGTGAAGGGTTATCACAACTTGCGAGGAGTGCGGCTTTCCAAACTTGTATGGATGTGTCTCCAGCTGATCGTTCCTCTTCTGTCTTTGATTTCTCTCTTGGTGCGTGGGAATATAATTTGCCTTGACATCACTGGCCATCAGTGCCACAGTGAAGTGGGCCTTCTTTGACTGGAAGTGACAGACCCTGGCCTCTGTGACCTTGTTTCCATAGATTTACCATGAAACAGTTCTATATTTTGCAAAATAGAGTGATCTCCTGTGACTGGCATTGATGCGGGTTTCCCCTTGGTTCTTTGGGAGGGTAGAACTATTTCCATTGACCCGCTCTAAATTGATTTCTCTTACTCTGGCATCTGGACACATTGCTCTTAGGCTGCTCAAGATGGTGCTTGTCACTGTTTGTCATTTTAGTCAATGTTAGATGATATCACATGCTGTCTCCTTATAGGGGCCCTTCATCTTAATTCACTGGTTCCTGGTGTTCTGAGGCCATGGCTGGCTGTCTGACAACCTTTTTACTCCGGCTATTTCTGATCATAGTAGTTCAGCATCCCGGAGAGAGTCGCCTGCTTTCATGGTTTAGATGTAAAATGTCCCTCACAGGCTCCTAGGCTTGAACATAGTTCTTAGCTGGTGATTCTGCTTTGAGAGAACCCTTGGGAGGTGGAGCCCAGCTAGAGGAACTGGGCTGCTGGAAGTCCAGACTGGAGGTTTTTAGCCTGGCCTGCTTTCTCTCCCCGTTTCCTGGACCACTGAGTTGCAAGTCAAATCGATCACTGCATGCTTCTGCCACTACAGAACCATCATGTCCTTTGAAGAGCCCTCCTCACCGCGGCTGACTGATCCCTGCAAACCGTGAACCAACACAAACCTCCCTCACTTAATTCACATCTTTCAAGTGTTTGCTATAGTGATAAGAAAACCCATGGGTATGATTAAGAGTGTGTCTTTCCCTGTTGGGATAGTCTAAGATCTACTCAGTGGGAATATCATTTGGAAGCCTGTGTCAAAGATGGGTATTTTTAAAAAATGCTTTTGATACAGTGGATTGCTACATAACCCAGGCTGGATTTGAACTGGCCATCCTCCTGCCTCATCATCTCAAGTGCTGGGATTATATATGTGTGTGGCCGTGCCTGACAGATGTGACAATTTTGAAGGAGATTACTTGTGGGAGGAGAAGACGATCCATTGTGGTCTTTTCTCTTCAGAGACATGTCACTCACAATCAGACCGTTCTCAGCACTTTCCAAAAATGCTCTCAGGCACACAAGGAAGGGTGTTTAATGGATCTGTTGGAACAGAATGGATTTATTTTTCCTTTTTCCCTTAGAAGCCTCTCCAGACAGATCCAACTCTTTGACATTGTGGCATGACATTGTTGTCTACTAACGTGTTAGGTAGCATTCATAGCTGCTGTGATACATGTGGGCTTGGAGGTTGGATATGCCTACAGCCTTTAAATTTGAAATTTGTCTGTAATAGCTCAGATGGAGTATGAGAGATGGTTTAACTAGAAAGTATAAGGCTTACATGGGATGGTGAGATGGTTTAGTAGGAAAAGACGCCTGTGGTGCAATCTGAATTTGGTTCCTGGAGGAGAGAACCAACTCCTGTAAGTTGTCTTCTGACCACCATACATATACTACACACACACCCACACACATGCACACACACAACAAAGTAACTTTAATAAAAATTTAAAAATGTATAATGCTTACCAAATATTTTAATCTTCTAAATGTGTATGTTTTGGAGCCTAACTGGACTTATGAAAGTTGAGTATTCCTTATCCAAAATACTTGGGACTAGAAATGTTTCTCATTTTAGATTTTCCTCTGGATTTTGAAATGTTAGTTACACATGAGCATCTATGCGCAGATGCGCACGCACACACACACATCTGTATTTTTCAAGATAACTTAGGGATGGGATTAAGTATAAGGACAAAATTCATTTTTGTTTCGTATGTGCTTTCCATACATAGCCTGAAAGGGTCACATGACATAGTATGTTAAGTGCATCTGTGTTTTGTCTGGAACCTGCCAATTAAGGTCAACTGTGAATCTAACATCACCAAAGTTCAAAGTACTACAATGTGGAGAATTTTTAGTTTTTAGTTTAGGGACATCCAATGTAAATTAAAGTTTTCTGGGCAATGAAACAAAATTATTCTGTGTCATTTTCTCCTCCTCTTCGTTGTAATATATGGCATATAGTAGGAAAACAATAGATAGGGAAATAATGAAGGAAGAGAGCTTTTATCTGTGCTAAAGGCAAAGAAAATACAGTGATTAAGGAAATAAACTAACAAAAAGCACTGTTTCAAAGTCTCTAAATTTTATTTAAAACCTTTTTTCTGTGTGTGTGTGCATGTACATGCATGTGTGTGTGCAGAGGTTCTATAACCAGGGGCAGAGAGTCTCTGGCTTTTCAAAGCCCCTGAAGAGGCAAGCATTTTCTTGTTGCCGGTTTGTTGTTTGCCAAAAAAATGTTCTCCCTGAGTCACAGGAGAGACAGCCGTTTTTGCTCTAGAGGTCCCTGGTTGAGGCTGGCTGGTGCCTTGACAGAGTCTCTGCTGGTAAGAATTTTTTTGAGTGTTTGTGACAGGGCTTCTTATGATGGATAGGGTGGTGGGGTCCCGGGAGAGCTAATGCCTGGCAAAAGAAGAAGTATGCAGTGCACACTTGTGTGTGAGGAGAGATGGGGTGGCAGGCCAGGGGCCGTCTCTGGAGTGACATTCTTCACATTTTAGAAACAGAAAAATATCAAGTTCAAACTTTTCAGTTTCCGCCCTCAGTCCCATCCATCTCTGGTGGGAACCTTTTACAGACGAACCTCTAAAATGGGAAGCGTTCTAAATTCTGTTCCTGTAATGCTGAAACAGGAACGATTGGCTTGTACGCTTTGGTGGGAGTGAAGTAGATGATCCACTGTGCAGGTTTAAAATATCTGTACTTTTTGAGGCAGGGTTTCATGTAGCCCAGGCTATCCCAGAACTCATTATGTAGCTGAAGATCCAGCTAAACTCCTCCTCCTCCCAGCTGCTAAGATCAGCAGGCCTGGTCCACCATGCCTGGTCCACCGTGCCTGGT
>NW_004949119.1:3466104-3487249 GCF_000317375.1 Microtus ochrogaster
TGCCTGGTTGGTGCAGTGTTGAGGATTGAACCTGCAGCCTCACGCAATCTTGGAAAGCATCCTACCACCTGAGCCACATCTCCAGCGCCCAAAGTTGTTACTGTAGGAAATGTCTGGTTCAAGCATCCTCTTAGATGGGCTGAGCCCTTTTTCCACTTCCTCTCAGTCTTTTTCTGTATCTGTGTTCTTTAGCCCCAGCTGTTTGTGATATTTCACTGTCAAATTCATAATTAACAATTTTGTAAGCCAAGGTTAGTGATGTTTTTTACATTCATGCATTGGATATTTTTTTTTAGCCCAAAACCAGTTTTGTCTCTTTAATTTAATGTCCTCCCAGCCCCTTCTCCTTTAAAAAGAAAAAAAAATCCTGTTTCCAGAGAATTAGTTGTTCTTCCATCTTTCCAAAGAGTGAACAGTATCAAAGTGGACTTGGGGCACAGATGTGGAGCTGGTGAGGGATCGCTTTGGAATTCAACGCTGGCTGTGTAGACAGAGCCGATGATGGATCCAGTTCTGAATAATTCTTTTGAAACGGATGATGTCATTGACAGTTTTATGACTGGGATTTTACTAGTCTGGAAGGAAGTGCTGGAATGTGGGTGAGAGTAAGTCACCACTGAGTGTCAATGAAATAAAAGCCAGGAGTTAAGAAAGTTAGGCTGGCTACATTTTTCACATTGAAAACACAGATTTCAAGGGGTTCTCATACCATATTGTGTTTTGTTTGACATGTTATCTTTATGTCTTCTTTTTCTGATAACGGGAAATTTATTAATATGATCATCACATGGGATCAGTCAAATCCTCTTCCTGGAGTTCAAATTCATCTTGAGAAAATGACTGCCATAAACTAGGAGTGGAGCCCTGCCCTGCTGTGGTGATGTTTCAGGTCAAAAGCAGACATCCTCTTTAGCGGCCCAACCTGAGCCACAGGGTGTCCAGTTCCACTAGGACTGAAATCCAATCCTTTCTTAGATTCTAGAAGGTGATGCATACAGAGTTTGGGGGTGCCCCCTACATCAATCTGACCATTAGGCATTCTGTATTTTAGTCTTAATATTGCAGCACATAGAAATATAAATTTACTTTCTAACTTTCAAGGAACTGCAGGTTACACACAGAGCGTCATCTCTAGCTCTTATTAAAGGCCTACAAAGATGAAGTCTGTGTTCCTGAGTGCGAGGCTGAAACTGAGGATGGTTGTCAACTGTAGACACACAGTGTTGTTCTTCAGGTCACTGGCCCTCATCCAGCTCAGTTCACTGCCCTGTTGGCCTAGTGAGTTTATAGTTATTCTCTTAGATGATGCAGCAAGGTAAGAGGTAAGGATGAAAAGGAGGAGATACAAATACTAGTTCTGAGTGATTAATTGCTACCTAGAAACACACACTAACTGAAAAACTATTGCCTCAGTTACACTTGCTTTAGAAACAAAGAAAGAGCCATGTAATAAGATAGGGAATGTGGCAAAAAAAAAAAAAAGAGGGTGTCTCACTGCCAAGGAATGACAACATCTGGTTACAAATCAATTTAGAAATAAATCATGAGTGTGTTATTTTAAACAACAACACCAAACCACAACCCTACAAAATGTTACCAAAGGAGCAAAGTTAGATGGACACTCAACAAAGAGTTCCTCTCCCACATAGCATCCGTAGATAAATTTGGAGACCACTATAAAGGTTATTTTCTCAGTTCCAGAGTTTGTTAGACTCCTGGCCACTTTTTAGAGAAATGTTGCAAGTGGCTGGCTTCCTTGGCTCTGGACGCCTTTGCTACTAGGACCAGTGTGGGCCGTTCCTGGGAAATGGGAGAGAGGGACCCGGGCTCTGGTAACCTTTGCACAGCATTTATGTTTTGAGTTAGCAAATTCAGCAGTTGATAAATGGCTGGCTGGGTCTGTGCTGTCTTTAAGGAACTCTTTGCCAACGACTAAATTATTCTTTAGCTTTCTTAGGAACCAGCTACAGCTCGGGTGGCCTGGAGTCCTGGGATTTGGCCACTCACAAGGCATGGCCTTGGCTTCCCACTCCCCATTTGGTAATTTTTGAGGTGTTGAGGCAATCATTTTTCTGGGTAGTTTGTTTTTCAGCTCTCAGTTTTCTGAGGGGTTTGAGTCTGGATGTGAAATGGTCTTCATTTCTGTCTGTGTCATTTCTGGGAAGTGATCTTGCGTGTGGTTATACATACAGAATGACTCTAGACTTGGGTTCAAATATTAATGCTGCCACACAGGAGTGACATGACAACTGGATATTGAGCAAATCATAGAACCATCAGAAGCCCCAGTTTCTTACCTAAAAGAGAGGCAGACATAGGGTAAGATGATGTAGTCCGGGACCAAGCATAGAGCTATGGCGCAATGCTTGCAGCACCATATTAGCCACTTAGATCTTCATCTTCTGGACTCAGGAGCACAGGTAATTTTTATTGCCTTCATTTTAAAAAAATGAAACATAGTATTTAAAAAATGGGATGCATACTAAATCATTGACTTTTGCCCCAATGAAAATAATACAAGTTTCTAAATTGTTAACAATGAAGTGTGTGTGTGTGTGTTTGTGTGTGTGTGTGTGTGTGTGTGTGTGTGTGTACATGCGTGTGTGTCTAGGCCAGAGGATGAAGTTGAGTGTCTTCCTTGATGGCTCTCCACTTTGTTTACTGAGCCATCGTCTGTCACTGAGCCTGGAACTTGCTGATTCAGCTAGTCTAGGTAGCCAGGTCTTCCTAGGGATCCTTGTTTCTGCCTCTGAGTGCTGGGATTGCAGGTGGACCTTCATGCTTGCATCTGTTTTACGTGGTCCCTGGGGATCTAATCTCTGGTTTTCATTCCTGTCTAATGTAGAGGCATTTCATTTGTATTTTAATAAATGAAGCTTCCATGAAGATCAGAAGTGTAAAACAGCCACACTGGCCAGCCTTACAGAGCAGGCAGCAATGACACACACCTTGAGTCTCAGTAGCCACATTAGTTTGCCATAGAAACCAGGCAGTAATGATGCATGCCTTTAATCCCAGAACTAGAGAGGATTATAAAACGGGAGGAGACAGCTCTCAGTCTCAGCCTCATTCTGAGGTTTCCTGGAGGCAGGATCGCCATTTTCGGACTGAGGTCCAGGTAAGAGCCAGTGGCTGGCTGCTTTGTTTTTCTGGTCTTCAGGTTTTTCTTATGTATCAAAATACAAATAATATGCCAGTACAGTCTGATAAGTTTTTTATTCAACAAATCATTTCCCCCACAGAGAAAAGTTTAATTGATGAAATGGTAAAGACTGAGTATCAGCAGCAGCCTGGATGCTCTTCTCTTGACCATTCTGTAACACAGCAAGGCCTGTCTGTGCCCAGCTGTCTGGATCCGCAACACACACGCGGACAATCCAGAATCAGCAGGGTCAGACAGCAGCCACTCTGTGGCTGACCCACTTCTCGGACGTGCCGCCATTCATTTCTCACAGGTAGAGAATTGTCTTGCCTGCTCTGCTGGAGAGGGCAGTTGTGAACTGAGCAATGTGAGTTCCTACAGAATGAGGCCGGAGGAGTGAAAACAGGAACTTCTTATTCTCCGACGTCACAGCTGACAAAGTCAAGGAGAGTATAGTTTCTCCTTCCTGGTGTCAGAACTGAGACTCACAGATGGAATTGAACTTCAGGTGTGGATGAGTTGTTCGTAGCCCACTTTGGTTCCGGCTGACCCATGCTTGGATCCTTTCCCTTGACATCCTGAGGGACTGGTTCTAGGCCTCAGTACCAAAGCCTAAGAAACTCAAGTCTCTTATATAAATGTTGCACTATCAGCAAGTAACATATAAACATACTTCTGTATTCTTAAAAAATAAAAGACATTTGCAAAACCTTATATGTGATATATGCCAAGAGTTGTTATTACAGACTAATAAGAAAAGAGTGAGTATACATGGTCAATGTGAAGGGAATTGTTTTTTTAAAAAAATGTTCCTGGTCCATGATTGTTGGAGTCAAAGGAAGTGCCATCCATGAACCTGGCAGGCTTACTGCAGGTGTGTATTGACCGTAGGCAGAGGAGGTTGCAATGATCATGGTGTTCTCGATTTAGGTGCTATTGGCAGTATGTAAACAGGAAAATGGAGTCAGATAGAGGAAGGGGCAGTGAAAGGGAGCAGAGAGAAGCGATGCAGAAAGGAGGCGACTGGGGTGCACCACCTGCTTCCAGAGGCTAGTTGTGCAATGGCTGCCATCCCGGAAGGCGTACACATCTTGTTCTTCAAACACGGATGTGGTCCGAGCTGCCTTCCAGAAGGGAACAGTTGAACTGCTGCATCTAAGCTTTTTCCAAGAATCTAGGTTTTTTAAGATTTATTTTCCATGGAGTAAAACAGCTCCGGTCACATGCTGCTTCTGCCCTCCCCTCTGGGCCTCAGCTGTCTTCCTAACGGGCAGCTGCTCAGAGCGGAGTGTGGCATTGTTAAACAGGAGGGGTGGCCAGCTTGTCAGCCTGTCCTGCTAGAACCGGTAGGTTGGAGGCTCCTGACAGCATCTGCGTCATGTGCAGAGCACCCGGTTCCTCTCCCATTAGGGGGAGAGTTGTTCCTGAGCACCTGAAATATGGGCAGCCAACTGGAGTTCCTTGAGTAGATTCTTTCAGCTCTTCTTTGTGCAGACAGCATCAGGGAGCGGTGGTTCACAGATCTTTTTGTTGTTGTTTTTAGCCCAGAGAAGCCACCAGGCTTTAGGAAGTGTGGGAAGCCGGGATGCCACCCACATCCCCAGGTTCCTCTGGGCACTAGCCATGTTCTTCAGCACACAGTATGAGAGCTGCTATTGAGGTGGAAGGTGGTTTTGACTGTAAAAGTTTTATTTGTTTTCTGCTCAGTCTTTAGGAATGTGTTTCCCAGGATTGCTTCTTCAATGGCTTTGAGGTTAAAAATATCATCAAAAATGAAACCAAGTCTCCTAAGAGGAAAATTTCTAAGCTTGTTTAAGTGGTTTGGGGAGGGGGGCTATATTGGTTCATGATTTCTTGAAAATTTTGTTATTTTTCTCTCCCGTTTCCCTATCTCCATCCCTCCTTCACTCATACTTCTTTCCCCAGCCTCTCCGTGATTTGATGAAACTGTTTGTGATGTCCAACATATATTTTCCTGCTCTCTGTGTGTCGTACTTGGCAATTTATAACCGTGATCAATGTTGTGACCTTAGGGAAATTGCTTATATAATTATAGAAAGTTTACAGTCATAAGAAAAGGAATGGGGAAAATATATCACTGGAAAATATAAATATGTTTAAATTACATTTAGGATTTGGAATAGTTCCTTGCTTGTGTTTTACAGAGTAATCTGTGATTTAAATCAGGTTTAGTTGTGTTTTTCCCCCCTAAATTGGGTATTATAAATCAAGAATGGTTGCTGGATATAGCACACAAGAGGATTTCTTATACATTTTAATGTTGCATAAGTAAGAAATACCAGTAGTTCAGCAGTAAAATTGCAAATGTAAGCAAAAGTGAAGATTTTTCCAAATTTAACTAGGTTGCATTTGTTTAGTAAACTCCAGCCATAATTTACTGTTTTATTACGTTTGCCTTGGAGATCTGGGCTGACTTTTTCCCTTCCTTTTCTTTAGAAAGAATAAGGGGTACTTCATTGTAATTGCTTGAAGCTAGGGAAAAACATGAGTGTGCCATTTTGCCTTCCCACCTGTGATATGTAATATTAAAAAAGAATAAGGGGAAATAAGAATTCTGCTTATGATGACACACATTTGTGAGTGTGTAGGCCACATGAAGTGTTGGGGTAGGATCAGATATTCCATTGAGCTTTCTGTGGTGAGAACATGTTTGACATTCTAAGACATTCCAGGCCCAGTTTTGCAGGTATGACCAGAGTCTATGTCCTGGTCAGAGTGCAGCTGGGAGAAAGGCCTGCCATTTAGTTTGATTGTGAATGGTTTCACGGTTCCGGAGAACCTTCTAGAATGTCGGGTAAGAATCATTCAAGATCAATTTCCATTATGCCTTGTGGGTGAATTTCCGTATGGGAAGAGATTTTAAGGGTTCCCGAATCAGTGCTGGCATTGGAGAGAAGAAGCCGGGTGGAGGAAAGAGTCTCGCTCAGCAATGTGCCCTGGCATGCCTTTGGTTCTCCTGTTGTAGGCTGACTATCTCCCATCTCCCCTCCTCCTACTTGGTACTTCAGATGACGAACCCAGACCTAGGCTTGGTTTAACTGTGGTTTGAGAGAAGTGAACTCTGGGATTGGGTTGGATGATGTTGATTAATAGGAGTGAGAGGGTGAGAGACTCCAGGGCCAAGCAGTAGGTCCATCTTGGTGGCATCTGATGTTGATTGGCTTTGTCCTGCGCGGCTGCGCTCGGAGAGCGGACATTAAGATTAAGTGATGCTGTCGTGTTGAGGAGCACGGCACTGCATCATTCGGGGAAGAGACAGCTGGGGTGGTTAATCCTTCATCACCAAGGGAGCCCTGCCAGCAGAAAGATATACAGCCAAAGATAACCCTCCATAACTTGTGCTAAAGATCAGAAAACTTTGAATTCACATCCATCTGCTTAGTCTGGGGTGAAGATGAAAGATAGGCAGAATAGGAAATAAAAATCTCCTGTGGGATTAATCTTACACATGGTATGTAGCCCGCAGAGTGAGCAGGCGGGAGAGAAACTTTTATACAGCGTTTAAAAAGGAGATTCGATGTTCCCAGCTTCCCAGCAACATCTTCAAGAAAAATTCCATGCTACAGCCCTGATTTTCTTGTTGCCTGGCTGCCATTTTTCCATCAAATGCGGTTTCCACAGTTAGTGCTATGCTTGGAGTGCTTTGTAAGCAGGTGCTCTTAATTGCATATGTTAGGGCCAAAGTGTTCAGACAGCTCTGCCAGAAGCGCTTGATGGCCAGCAAGAACAGACTGTTTTCTTCACCCACCCCTCCTGCTGCTTTGTGATTTTAGCAGGATACTCCCAGCATCCAACCGTGGTGCATCTATGTCTGAGCGTGGATGTGAAGTTCGCTGTTGGTGACTAGCCCTGAACAGCTGCAATGATTTGATACATCACATGTAATCGCATTCTGCATTGCTGTCATACCAAAGTGATGTGAGTGAGGGTGGATGGAGAAATCAGGGAGGCAAAAAAAAAAAAAATCATCTCCCATCCGTAGCCTCTCTGTTTCCACAGCGGACAGACAGAGCAGGTCAGGTGGAAGTGAGACTACTTGGGGACAAGCTGGAGCACTGGGCTCTGTCCTTAAGTGACTTTCTGGGTTCAAAGGGAAGTGTTGATGGCTTTGCTCGTGTCTTTTTGTTTCTGGGCAATGGATTATTTTAGTCGTCCTTCCCCCTGGCCAGTCTAGTGTGTGGGCATCTGACTGATGGAGGGGTTTCCTTTTGTGGCCTGAACCATTTGTCTTGCAGTGTCAAGGTAGAAGGTCCCTGTGTTAGGCTCTGCATCCCTTGGGTTTTACCACCTGCCACTCACTGTCCCAAGCAATGAAGAGGACAGTGTCTGCAGAATGACATTGTGCAAGCTGCCTACGCAAGCAGAAGTGAGGAGAGCAACCTAAAGTGATAGATTGGGGCTTACATTCTCACAAAACTCTGTGAACTTGAACTCGGGGTCTCCTTAGCTCCCTGACTGTGTAAAAAACAAAAAGCAAAAGGTTGAAGGAGCTAAGGCGACTTGGCTGAGGGAGGAGAAAAGGCTCTGCACCCTGGGAAGTTGAAGGGAGAATAGTGAACGAAATTCTGTGTTTTGGGTTGGGGGACAGGGAGAAAAAGCCATTCATCTTCTGATTCGCCAAGAGCTTTCTGTCTATATCGCAAACTCACCTCTCAGATGTCCAGTATGGCCTTGGTTTTGAGTAGGCAAACAACACACTAACATGCAGAAATGTATTAAGGTTTATGGTTCTTTTGTTTCTTCAACAAAGACAGTTAAAGGACTGGCGAAGAGTGATTATTTTTTAAGCCTTCTTTTCCTTATAACTTTGTTTAGGATTTGGGAAGATGGCTTGCTGTACAAGAATTCAAATGCCAGCTCACACCCACAGCTCTCACGTCAGCAGCCAGATGTGGTGGCACACATCTCTTACCTCAGCACTGGGCGGTAGCTACAGGAGGATCAAGGCTTTTCCTGTCCATCTAGCCAAATGGGGAGCTCCAGGTTCAGTGAAAGACGCTGTCTCAAAAAATAAAATGGAGAGAAATATAGGAAGACATTTGATGTCAGTCTCTGACTTCCACAGGTGTTCAGGCATACACACATACATACGCACACACACACACACACACACACACACACCTTTTATAAAAATATAAAAGATATCTTTTGTCAGGCTATGAAGTGTAGGTTTCAATCTTGGAAAATACTATGAAAAAATTTGGGGAGAAAATACATACTCTAATCTGTAGCATAGTAAGTATGGGGTGCATAACACTCTCGGCCAGTAAAGACAGTCTCACCCATGAGCGTCTCTCACTGCTTGGCAGAGGGTGGAACAGAAACGCAAATCCTTAGTGGACTCAGGGAGGTGGTAGATCTAGAGTCACCCGTGTGGGAGCATGGAGGGTCATAGGGAAGGTTCTGAAAGGAGAAAGGAATGCAGTTGTCTTTGTTTGTTTGAACATCTTCAGAAATCCCAGGGCTCAGGGGCTGGATGGTTCAACACTGCTTCCTTGCTGAGTATCTAGGCGTGAGCCATTGGCCCAGATGTCCAGGGGACCAGGTTGGGGGGCCTGTTGACATTCTCTTAGATGGAAGGAAAATGGAATTTGTGGGCAATGTGATATAAGACTCTCCATTTGGGGCAGTGATTGCTTTTCAGGAAGTTTTATACTTGGGAACAAATCACTGGGCCAGTGAATGTCAGTGACTGCTGGGTGGTATATATATTTTTTTCTGTTTGGATGCCCAGTTTCCAGTGTTTACTGTTTCCTGGTGAATGTAGGGTTTCCCTCTGCTGGTCCTTAGGGGGCTTGGACAACTCTCAAGGGCAGCGAGGACTGTGAAGATCCTCTTGCATCCCATCAGTGTTTGTCCACATGGGTCTCCATCCCCTCCTCCTCTGCTAGTGCAGTAAGTTTATCTATATGTCCAGATCTGCTTTGATTTACGCAAATGTTGCAGCCAGCAGGCACTAGACACAGATGAGCACTAACCTTCGAGTCTGCAGGGCCAGGTTCTGCCTTTTACTTGGCTCTAATTCTCCTAGGCACCTTAGTGTTCTCTGTATTCAAGATTTGAAACAGCCTTTTCAAATGTTGCAACTCAGACATAGCATGGTCAAGTGGCCTGTCTGCTGAATGAGCCTAGAGCTTGGGTTGCAAAGATTCATGGGAGTGACTCCATACCAGGGTCTGGAATCACTAGAAGGCTTGTTTGCACATATGTCTGGCATCTGGACTAGAGTGACTTGATGACTTTACTCTCACCTGGAACTGGTACGTGGCCTCTCTGTGTGGCCACCTTGGAGGTGGAGGCCTTTTCCTATGGTGATCCAGGACTTCAAATGCCAGTTTTCCAGGGACTAAGAAAACAGTCACACAGCTTTGTTCCTGAGCATCAGAAGCCTCAGTGCAATGTCTCAGCACTCTGTTGGTGATGGTAACAACATTCTCAAAGGATGGGGAGGAGGCAAGGGCCAGTTCACAGCAGAGGGGTGCACTGACGGGAATGATGCTGCAGCCATATTTAGAGCATATGCCCCATATTACTTTGTGGTGAAATGAAAAGAAATGAAGTGGAACTGACGTTAATTGAGAGGACTTCTAACATAAAAAAGATGGGATTCTTTCTCATTTAAATCCAAGATGATTGTCAAAGTGACAATGTACTTTATTAGCGTCTACTTTAGGGTGCCATTTAAAAGGTGACCCAAGCAATGGAAACTCATCTTTTAGGCAATGTGAAATGCACCACGGATGAATGGTGGAAATCCAATTTATTTCCTCAAGTTTCTCACACAATTTTATGCCAAAGCAAAGCCTCTTTTAGTCCAGCTTCATCTCCTGTGACTTGTGAGTTATTCGGTGGCAGGCCAGTATCCCCTCACCATTGCTACCAGGGCCTGTGTGGACTCAGTTGAGCTTTGACACCCGAGATCCAGGACTGGCTGTAGATCTAGTGAGTGAACAAAATTTGAAATAGGGTGGGTGACTGCTTGTGCTTTTAGCATAATCTTGAGATAGAAATTGGGACCAAATGGATTGCATTCCTTTTGGAGAAGGCCAAAGCATCATCTTTGGTAATGACACAACTCAGAGCTAGATACAGAAGTTTGCAGAGGGATGGCCATGGGACAGATGCCCTGGGAAGTGTCACCACTAAGTCGGGAAGGGGTTAACACACTGGCTAATGTTTCAGTTTACAGGCACTGGCCCTTCCCTTTGTTCTGTTTTATCATACACATTTATCACGTTCAACCTGGCAACCCAACCAAAGAGCTATTTAAGTTGTTACAATGAATCATGGCACAATTTCATGAACTGTGTGATATAACTGAATTTAATCACATTATACAATGGGCCTTTGCCAGCCTAGGGTGCCTGGTACTGGATTTCCTTGGAATAAGTAAACAAATAAACAAACAGGCTTCATTAAATACAATCACAAAAGGATGGCTGAGTGGTTGGGTTGTGGGTCTAGCGAAAGGTGTGTTAGTGATAGCACAGTGGCCCACACATGCTGGCTTGTCCTCCAAGGCCTACAAATTGCATAGGCCTGCTTCGGCCTTCTACAAGCAGCTGACCTGTTCTCTGGCTTATTAAATGTTTGAGTGAAGAGGTCCTGGGAAGAGGTCCTTCTTCATAAATGAGAAGTTGAGAGAAAGGGCTCCTGTTCACAGACTCCCTTCTCTTGCTACAGCCTGAAAAGGTGAGGAAACAGGATCTCTCTGGGGGTGACTCCTGTATGTGAGTCAAACTTCTTTTTAGGTTGTGTGTTATTTTATTCTTAGTGATACATCTCGAGCTTGTAAGTCATCTTTTCCTTGAGTGGAGATTTGGAAAAGCTAGCAATGAACTGAAGGTCACTCAGCTTGTTGGTATCAAGCCAGAGGTTTGGCCTGGCTTGTGCTGGTGCGAAAGTCAGAGATGAGGGTGGGTTGGAGGGGGGTAGGAAGAAGGAATGTTGGGCAACCTGGTTATGCAGGTGCTTATGTGGTATATTTGTCTGGACATGTGTTTTGGGTTGTCAGAGGTCCCGGGGGAAGAACACTGGTAGAGGAGCTCTTAATTAGAACAAAATCCTGAGGATGGGAACTTGACTTCTGGGGTAGAAGTAGACAGGAGAAACCTAGGATGAGATCTTATAGCTTCTGGAAGGAGATAAGAAAGCTTTTAGACCAACTCCTGGCTGGTGGTTGGAGGTAGGAGGTCAAATTGGAAAGCTATCCCTGGGTCTCTCGCAGGACTGTCAGTGACCTGCGGGTGCTGTAGCCTGCTTCCCATCCACCCTGACTCCTCCCTGTCCCTAGTCCCATCCATCACCCTCCTCTTTTTTTCTGGTCTCCCTTTTTATCTTTGTCTCCTTTTTCCATTCTTTCTCTTTGTTCCCTTTCTTGTTTTTCGCCCCCGGTCTCCAGTGCTCTGTCCTTTCCTTGCTCTTTTCCCCTCCTGAACATCTAGAAATCCACCCCACTATGCACCCCCACTTCCACCTTCAGCCTCCCACTGCCCGCCCCCCGCACATCCTTTTCCTACAGACTACATAAATATATATATATTTTAAGTCTGTTTTCCTCTTGGTTGTGTCAGCATATTTTAGACTGCTGGGCTTTGCATGTTTTGCAGCTGGTTTTGATGCAGTTGTCAAATGGTGATGGATGACTATCATCATTTAAAGTGTAAAAGAAAATGCCTTGGCACGGAGAGACACGATCAACCGCCGTCTGCCAGCCAGGATAGGCGCGGCCACCATTCTCCCCCCTCCCTGCCTCTGCCCATGCTGCCCTTGCCAGAATCTACAAAAGTCATCGGGAAGCCATGCAGCGCTGGGCTCTTGCCTTTTTACAATATCACTTTGGTAGATGTCAGATCATATGAAACGTCAAAATTCATGTGGCCTCCATGAAGAGATATATTTAGTGGAGCTGCCGCATGCCTCCATGCTCCCCCTGACACTGACATATTAGTTATGCTGTCTTTTGCAATCTGATATCTTTAAATTTGCCACCTTGTTAAGAATTGATTAATGTGATTCCATTTCACTAAAGTAATTGGCTTGGCCTGTTGTAAAAAATAATCAGCCCCCTCTATGGAACAAATGCTAGGACATGCTAATGAGGGAGTGAGTTCGTTGCCTTGATGGCGTGGACTGACAGTTATTAATGATTGTTATGATAAACAGACGAGTGCGAATTGGGATGAGTTGGGCAAAAGTGACAGTTTAAAAATAACGTATATTGGAAAGTACTAACGAAGTAATATACTGTTAGGAAAACAATCATGCAAGTTGTCAAGGGAAGAAGTGTAATTATACAGCCACACGGGCTGCTTAGGAGGACAGGGACCTGCCTGATAATGGACACATTTTTTTGTTGGCAAGAGAGAAATATGTTGTGGCAGAAAGAGGTGCAGATTGATAAATTAATTGGTCCTTCTCACAGCTCAGAGAGCAAACTTGGCCGGTAGTCACCATGCAGAATAGGGAGATGGAGTTTGCCCGGCGCCTCTCTTTTCCCCGGGACCTCCCCGATGCTGGCTGCCAGACTTTGCCCAGGCCTCTCCCCTCTTCTCTTCTAACTCCTTCATCACTAGTGGCAACAAGTCCTAGTTAATACGTCCCAGGGCAGTCTGTGAAGACAATGACTTAGAGCTGGAGCGCTTGCAGCCGTGTCCCTTTTTTAAGACCCCAAAGATTATAATGTGCTATTGTTATGAGCATCCTTGGCTGTTGTGGAAGTCAGTCTGGACCGTTTCCAGCTCCACGAAGGAGACCATGAAGACTCACAGGCTGGGGATCCTCTAGGAACAATGTGCCAACTCTGTGTTTGCAGTGCCAGCACTTGGCTGAGGGCTGTTTGTAGAACTGCACAAGACAGGCATGACATGGTGTGTGTGGTGTGTGTGTAGGGGATGAGGCTCCTTTGCAGGAATGGTCAGAGAGGACCACGGGAGGTGTGAGGAGAAGGGAACCCTGTTTCCAAGGGTGAGTCAAATGAGTGGGAGCCATGCATGGCTTTGCCATTGGGCCTTGCTGCATAGGCAGAGAAGGCAGACAGTTAGCACGGTGGAAGAAAGGACAGCATACCTCTGACACAGCTGTGCTCTGGAGTTTGTGTCTTGGTAGTATTCTTACTGATGGTGGCCACTTTAAAACAGCATGCGCACAACTGGAGGGTTTATAGACGTGCCAAGATGTCTCCTGAAATGGAGATCATATGTGTAACCAGCTCTCCTAGTGGGTGGCTATCAGATGAGGAGAGGCGAGCCTGATGGTTTCCTAATCCCTATTGGTCTCCATCTCTTGTTCCTCATCCCTTCTTTTCTCATTTCCTTCTTCTCTGCCACCTCCCAAGAATCAGGGAAATGCATCTAAGTCCTGAGGCTCACAGATGGTGTTTGCCCGAAGATGGGGTGCTGAGGTGACAGTGTTGTCCCTGGTCCCCAGTGTTAGAGTCTTAGGAAGGAAAGTGACTTTAGCCAGCTCACTTTGCTGAGGTTGAAGGATAGAATACAGAGACTGATGATTAACTAGATTGTGGTACCTGGTTCTTTTGGCACAATTCTATCAGGATATGCATTAAATCACCCTAGATCCCAGTAAATAGTAGAGCCAGGGTCTCATCAAGGCTCTCTGTCTCTGAGGTAGATACTTCTCATTTGGATGTATTGTCTCTACTTAGGATCCCAGGGAATTCCCTTCAGCTCAGGCTGGTCCATGTTGTGGAGTTACCTGTCTGAAATCAAAGAAAACCCATCAAAGAACACCCAGGCAAAAATATTCCAGCCTCTGTCCTATTTGGTCTCTGTAAGAAGAGTCAGTGCAGGGGACTCTTGCAGAAATGTACTGTTTCCATTCAGGTCTCTGATGCTCCACAGATGCAAATACAGTCATGTGGTCCTCGGTTCTGGTCTATGTGGGGATGTGAGCAGAAACTCAGGCTCCTTATCTGGCCCTCAAGACCTACCAAGGCTTTGGAGCCTTCCTGTGCAAAGCATCCGGAGCAATCCTAAAATCAACAGAAACTGCTTACCTCACTGCAAACTTGACAATTATGAACGAAAGAAGTTTTACTTCTCCAAGCTGGGGACAGAAAGCATTTGCTCCAGGGAAGAAGCAGGTAATTAAGAATTACTGAATGCCTGCTGTGTGCTCCTGGTGACAATGAGGACTCCTTGGTGCTCCCTCTCATTTGGGTGGTGGACACATGCCCACTTTACAGGGAAAGAAACTGGGGGTTAACGGCTGGCCCTTCCTGAAGTTGAAAACAGCAGGTATGACTGCTATTTTCTTTGCTTGATAAGGATGTTATGGTCCTAAATAACCCACTTAAAAAATACCTTTTATGCATTGTAAAGAGGACAGCTCGGCGGCTGTAAGTCCTTGTGCATTGGGCCACGTCACCACCATTTATAACCAAATAGTTATTTTCCATTGTTCTTTTTTTTTTTTTAT
Organism: Microtus ochrogaster; assembly: GCF_000317375.1. NCBI lineage: Eukaryota > Metazoa > Chordata > Mammalia > Rodentia > Cricetidae > Microtus > Microtus ochrogaster. The sequence goes on from NW_004949119.1 coordinate 3,480,704, forward strand.
AAAACTGAAACTTAGCAACCATTAATCATTTCAGCATGTCTCCCTCTCTTTTAACCCTGCCTACCATCATGCTATTTTCTGTATCTCTGAACTTGATTGTATAACACGGAGTACCTGGGGTGGGCGAATCACATAGCTTATGTCCTCTTGTATCCAGCATCTTTCGTTTAGCATAGTATCATTACGTTTCAGTCTGGTGCTATCTTGTTTTAGAATCTCTTTCCTGTTTGACATGAACCAATGCTCTATCACATGTGAGCACTTCATTTGGCCTCCTTACATGTCTCTCTGAACACTAGGGATGCCTCCACCCATTGGCTCTGGTGGCAATGTGCTATGGATGTGGGTGTGCCATGTCTCGTGAATATTGTTTATCTGTTAATGGGCTTCTGGCTTGTCAATAGTTTGTTAAAACATGTCTTTAGGATTATTTTTATTTTTGTGCATATACAAGTCTGTGTCTTTCTATCTGTGTGGGTGCCCCTGGGGGCCAGAAGAGGGTGCTGCATCTCTTGGAGATAGAGTTGCAGATGGTTGTGAGCTCCCCAGTATATGTGCTGGGATCCAGTCTGCAGTTTGTTGCAAGAGCAGCAAACTCAGCTAACTGCTGCAGTGCGTCATATTTCCAGCTTCCGCCAGTAGTCACTGACTCTTGCTGGTGATGTGTCTAAATGTGTGAGCCACTCTACTTATCTTGTCCTCTTCCAATGACCATTGGGTTGGTTCTGCCATTAATTAGCCAGTGTCACTGTATAGCTGGGCACAGAAATCTCTGCCTTTGGGTTGTTTGTGGCTTATCTGGAAGCATAGTTGCCGGATAGTGTGCAGAGAGCAGGAGACTTTGGAACACTCAGCCCTAAATGGGGTGTCTTTATCTCACCCTGCCTTCAAGACTCGGGATCTACACAGAAGAGGTGGTGGAAAGATTGTGAAAGCCAGAGATGGTGGATGATGCCACAGAAATAGCAACTTCCAGACACAACCTGACCAACAGCACAGACAAGACCCACACAATTCAAACAGACAAAAATCTCAGCATGGAGACCAAGTCCCACCCCTTACCAAAAAGCTATTTACAATTGATACCTGCTGATGGCCATCAGTTTTCTCCAGTGGAGTGTCAATGGGTATATCAGCCACAGTCTGGGGCAGTCAATACAAAATGGACTCAATGTTTGTGTGTGTGTGCACAGACTTTTTTCTTTTCTTTTTTTTTTTGGTTTTTATTTTCTTTCTTTCTTTTGCTTTTTTGCTTTTTGTTTTTTTCTTGAGAGAGAAAGAACATGAAGCTGGGCTGGTAGTATCTAGGAGTTAGAAGAGGGGAAAGAGCATGATCAAAATATACTGCATGAAAAAAATTTAAAATAAATAAATTAAAAAAGAAAAAAGTGAACTGAGCTAACAGAAAAAAGTTGTTGGGTCATACTGTGATGGTATTTTTAATTTTTGAGACCCCATCATATTATTTTTATTGTACCTGCTCATGTCTACACACCTCTTAGAGTATTACAAAATTCTAATTTATTCATATACTCAGCATTTTCATTGTTCTAATAAATATTTCTGTGTGCTGTGTGTGTGTGTGTGTGTGTGTGTGTGTGTGTGTATGACTGCATGCCATTTATGTGTGGTTGCCCTCAGAGACCAGAAGAGGGTGTACAATCAGTCCTGTGGAGCTGAAGTTACAGGCTGTTGAGAGCTGCCCAGAGTGAGTGTTAGGAACAGAATTCAGTCCTCTAGAAGAATCAGAATTACTCTTAACTGTGGAGTCGTCACTCCAACCTCCTTATTAATTAAAACAACAATAACAGCCAAACAACAACAATCCCCAAATGGCTGTCTTGGTCTTCTCAGTTACGTTTTTGTAATGACCTGTGATTTGAGCCATTTCACAGGCTCATTGGCTGGAGATTTTCTTTGGTTGAGTCTTTTGCCCTGACTTTGAATTACATTCTATTTCTGCTGTTGCTGCCCTTAGAGTTTTCTATATATTCTGAGTATTAATCCTATATCAAATGTGGGATTTGCAAGTCTCTTCTCCCTTTATGTGGATTGTTTTCACTCTGTTTATGGTGTCTACCATACTAGATACACAAACTTTTGATAAAAGCCCAATTTGCCCCCTTCTCTTGCCTATGTAATAGCCAAGAAATCGTTACCACTTATATTATTAGGAAACTTTTCTCCTTCATTTTCTTCCCAAGATTAAAATTTTTGATTCTTTTTTATCTGATTTTTACATATGGTGGTGGGTAAGGGTTTAGCTTTCTCAGTACTATTTATTGGTTTCCAGTGGAGGGTCTTTCTCTTGTAGAAGTCATTTGCTTGTATATTCAAGAGTTCATTTCTGGGCTCTCTATTCTTCTCACTGATAACTCAGTAACTTTTTATGTCCTCCTTAAAATTAATGTATTTTTTTTCATTAAAAGGTTAGGAGTAGTCTCCTGGACAGGGCTTGGTACATGGGTTCTAGACTTGGCTAAAATCCCAGACCAAATTGCAGTTCCTCTCTCTGCCTGCCTCCTCAACAGTGGAAGCAAAATAAAAGCAATAATATGACAATTGAAAAAAAAAACAAACCAGAGACAGTAAACTTGAAATGGTACTGTTGCTCCTTAGAAGGAAGGGAAGGAGGGCCCTTTTCTGACCAGTGGGCTCAGATTCCTGCTGGGTGTGAGGCTACAACCTTCATGACCCTCCCATGACCCTTCTTCCTTAGTCCATGGTGGGCTTGGGGTCACCCCAGAGGGGAGGCTATGGTCAAAGGGCAAGCTTCTGTGGTGGGCAAACAAGGCCAGAGAGGATGATCCTCAGTGGTGTGTACGGCTCTTCCACGTCAGAGAGCAGCCTGTCTGTCCTCAGGGGAGCAGCCCTCCGGTGTCTTTCACACTGCTGTGAAGGGAACAAACCAATACTGACGCATCCCTGTAGTCATCTCCACCGTCTCCTCCAAGGTCCCATTTATTTTTCTCTCTTACTGGGTTTTTTTTTTTTTGTCTCACCTGTGGAAGGTTCTGGGTCTTGCCCCTGCCTTTCCTTGTGGATCTCCCACTGTGAGCCTTTGTGTTCCGTCCTCCCAATGTTACTGCAGAATGAAGAACAGGACACGCCTCTCAGTACCAACCGTGTGCTCATGTATACTAGGTGTGTGCTGCACCTCACATACCAGGAAGCGAGGGGTCATCTGGAAGCCCACATGTGGGCTCACAGACAAATCTGCTTCCATGTAGCAGACATGGGACTGAGCATGGATTACGTGTGAAGGAGACCTACAATGTCTCCTCACACCATAAGTAGATAGGGTTTCTCTCACTTAGGAATTCCTTCCTGTTTCAACCTTAGTAGGAGACAACCTTACTAGGAAGTTAGTTGCTAGGAAGTCTCATGGGCTCTTGAAATCAGCTCATTCTTATGTCAACTCTTTGAACTCTAGGAGAACGGTTGACACCTCATAGTCTCTGTGAGGAGACAGTGGACCTGGAGAAGGGGCCTTGCGACTGTGCACAGTACTTTCTGCAGCCCTAATGGAAGCTAAGGGCCAGCTTACTCTGCCAAGCCTTCCCTTGGGGAAGAGTCTTTGTAGGCCTATAGGATGAGGTTTTGAGCTGTGTGGTGTACATTTTTCTCTTGCATAGAATGTAGAAGGAAGCTACGGTGTGTTCCCCTCCTCCTCCCAGCACCAAAGGGCATGATCCACTCGACCCTTCCCCTCCTCCATCTCACTGCGATGCTATGAAAATGTAATCAATCCACCTGCTGACAGCTTTCCCTCCCTCCCTCTCAAGAGCACCTACTGTATCAACATGACATTTTTAAATCTTGGCTTGTTTTCCAGGCCATGAATTTAATTTCTCAGTGCTCCACCATGTGGCTTTTATGTTCTCAGAGTAGAATGTTGTCCAACAACAGTTTCCGCCATCTTGTGAGTCTCATCCTCCTTTCTCCGGCGTGCAAGGCCCAGATAATTTGTAAAACTTCATTGCATCATGGACACTCAGCCTTGCGTTAATAGCCGCCAAGTTCTGACAAAGCAAATTCGACATCCCTCCATGAGGAAAATCCAAACCTCCTGATGGGGTGTAGCAGTAAGAAGATTGGCGCGTCTCTGGATTAGTGGAGGCACTGAAGCAGAATGCTCAATCCTCCTGACCTTTGGTGAGTGGATGGGCTGTGTAGCCATTGTGGTTATCTTTGTGTTCACTGTCTGGACACTAGACTTCTGCCAGGTCAAGACAAGAGCTGTCGGGTCAGATAAACTTAGCTGTTGTCCTTTCTAGGTTCCGGTGCTTTCCAGAACTCTGTCAGATAATCTGCTTCTCCTCAGAGTTGTTTGTGAAGATTTTTGTGAAGTGTTAAGCCTCAACTTTAGGATTTTGGGCCTCCTCTACGTCATTTTCATCTTTGGGACTAGCACTCTGCTTCTGCTAAAATGTACAGTCACTCATCCTCAGTTCCAGGGTGGTGGGAAACTCTTTCAGAAAATCTTTGGGAGTTGCTTTATATGACTCTTTTCCCTTCCCTCCTTCCTCTTCCTTCTCTTACTCTTCTTTCTCTGCCTCCCTCATCTTCCTTTTATCTAGCCATAATCCAGGAAAGACTGTACGAGTACGGTTTGCTCTGGTCCCTTTTCCCCAGGAACAGTAACAGCCTGCACATGGCTCATTTGTTGGTTCAGGGCTTTCATGCACCCTGAGCAAATGTTTGGGAAGCATTCTCAGTGCTTAGAGTGCAGATAGCATCTCCAGTACCTACCCTCTTTTCTGGTGGGTGAGTAGTTAGTCAGGACCAGGCTGGGGGTTCTGAGGGCTGTCTCTCTCATTTCAAGCCAGTCGTTTAATTCTCTGCACTTGGTGCATTTCCCTTTAAAATAGGGTGGGCACATTGGCAGTTGCTCAGGGCCATCCCTGCATAGGTCTTAGTGTCCCTAAGCCTTATTTATGGTTTGGAGAGGTTGTACCTTCTTAGAATGTTTCTTGGACAAATTAGCTCACCAGTGTCATGTAGGTTGAATCCAGACCACAGCCATTTGCCCCCTGGCAGTATGTTGGCATTGGCTAACCTAGGTTTCCTCTTGGGACTCGAAGACAAAACCAGGAATGGGAATGACTAGGCACAGCTTTCCTGTTTAGAAGTGGGAAATTCACAATATTCCCACTTCATGACTACTTCTGTCATGCCATGGTATGTGTTTTGTCTCTTCTCCCAGTTCTCCCCATCTCCTCCTCTTGACTAATTCCTATCATAAAGACTGGCCAGCTTGTGTCTCTCGATGTATTTATTTTGAGTGTATTTAGCACAAAATGTAAAGCCAAGTCTCAGGTCATGCCTGGACACAACCTGTCCATCTCAGTGCAGCTTGGAAGAAAGGTTGAGAACGCAAGACCCCTGGCGGTGAAGAGAGTTTTCAGGGGAGGAAGGGGACATTCCACATAACCGAAGCAGTTAGAGTAAAAATGGGGAAAGCCTTGTCTCAGAAGATAGGAATAGGGACAAAAATGAGACCCTTCCTGTTCAGTGTCTGGAAGTCACACTGTTCCTCTTTTAAGTCAAGTAACACTTTTCTTGTTTGGGAGGCTAAACAGTTAAATTAACTTAGCTCTCGTTGTTGGTGGATTTCTTCTAAATGATTTCATACTAGTCATGGAGACTCTAGGAAGTTGTACTTGATTTCCAAACTCTTTCTCCTCACAGCCAGGGAGCAGAAACAGTCTAAGAGCTCTCTGTCTGTCTGTCTGTCTGTCTGTCTGTCTGTCTGTCTGTCTGTCTATCTGTGTGTGTGTCCACAAAAACACTAATACTATTGAAATTTGATTAGAATCAACTTCGCCATTGCAGACTTGGACATCCTAAGAGGTATGTGTAACTGGTAAGTCCCTTTTAGTGCGGTCGAAACAAGCCACGCTAACTGGTACGTTCCCAGTTATAACTAACACACTTTGGCAGTCTGCAGTCAGCTACATGTCAGTAGGGAGAGCATTAACAGCACATCTGTGTCATCCTCATGTGTCTCCAAGGGCTTTGATCTTCTAAAGGAGATCTCACTTCCAAACAGTGAGACACAGTGTGTCAGAGGTTGATCTGCTTCTATTACCGGTGAAATTGTTTTAGGACAGTGAATATTCTGTTTTCTTTTTCTATATGTTCTAATTATTTGTGCTAATACCTTTCTAGCTGGCCCACTGTGCACTTGGCTGTGTAGAGACAAACCACCCATGTCCCTGGGATCCACTGATTACTTCAGTGCTCTGAGGGACTCTTGCTTTGAAGGCATGGCAAGGTTATTTGTGTTCAGGGCATGGTTAAGCCAACATGGTCTAATGGTATGGCCCCAGTGTTGGAGTCTTCCACAGTGAACCAGAACCTGGGCTCTTGGCAGGACTCTGTGGAAAGCAGAACATGGAAGGGTGGCAGATGCCCCGCTTCAGAGTACCTGTTGCTGTTGTAGGCAGGGAGAAGGCAGGGGTTGGTTCTTCTAGCCTAAAAGGTATAGGCCTTGTGCCATCTCTATTGGTGGCAGCTTCTTGTGCTGACAGATGACGTATTCTT
>NW_004949119.1:3487703-3497598 GCF_000317375.1 Microtus ochrogaster
TGACGTATTCTACTAGCCAGCGAAGCCAGCACTTCTGTGTGGTGTGTCCCCGAGTCTCTCATTCTCCATCCTGCCTTCCTCCATAGATTCCAGCCCCTCCCCTCCATGCTGCCTGTCATTATTGTGCCTCCTAGGAGCTCCCTCATGTCACCATCTTTTGATATCTTAATGTCCCCCTCCTATCCCTTTCTCTGTTTCGTCTTTGCCTCATTTATTCTCTTAACTATGGTTTTTCTCCTAACAGCAAGGACTCTGCTTTTAGCATTCCTTTTCTGTAGTCATTGTAGCTTACGCTCTATCTTGTTCCCAGAGAATCTGCTGAATAGTTATTTTATGACAAGGATCTTGTAATGGTCTTCCAGTTTCCAGCATGTTAATCAGCCTGGTGAAGAATGTCTGTGTGGGAGGAGGAGGATGGGTGAAGCTAACAGCCCAGAGTGGGTAGAGGCTGATTGCTTGTGCTGCAATGCCTGGTCCTGCCTGAGTGAGCTCTCCTGATGGACTTTAGTTTCTTCACCTCTGAAATGGGAAAAGTGGAAAACATTAGCTTCATCTGGTTGCGTTCTGTGAGCCATCGTCACTGTCCCCATTCTCTTCCTAAGGACTGGAGGAGGAGGAAGCTATGACTCTGACCGAATCTTTAGCTGTGTATGTGTGTGCCTGTGTTCATGAATGCATTGTGTGTGCATATGTATGCATGTGTGTGTGCACATGCATGCACTTATATGTGTGCTATATGGAAGCAGAGGTCAATATCAGATGTCTTCTTCCATCACTCTCCCTTATTTTCTGAGATCAAGCCTCTAGCTGAACCTGGAGATCACTAAAGCCAGACTGGCTGGCCAGTAAACCCAAGGGATCCAGCTGTCTTTGCCTTCCAAACACTGGAGTTAGAGGTGTGTCCTGCCAGGCCTAGCTTTCTGTGTGGATGTTGGGGATCTGAACTATGATCCTCAGACTTGCACAACAGCCCAACAGCACTTTACTTACTGAGTCTCAGCCCCGAGAATGTTTTCACCCCCTCCCACTTTTCCATACTTCAGTACAGCCTGTCCTCAGGACATCTCCTAGTGACAGGTGGCCGGTGACAGGGAGCTCTCCCTTTTACACCTAGAGACTCTCTGACACTTCTTTTGTGAGCAAGCATCTCCTCTGTTAAGAGATTAGAGTTTTAATCCTAAATGATATTTCATCGTCTAAGACTTAAATTTATACATCACCATCCCAAATAATGTATTAGATTGCATTAAAGAGATTGTAGATTAACATGCAACTAGAAAGCAAATTGCCAATGTGTTGTTGACGACGCTAAGTGCAAGTTTATATATTTAACTCCATTTGTGTTTAAAACAGCTTAACGGGTCGATGTAAAATTAAGCATCGTGTTATTTCCTTTATGGGCCAGCCTGAGAGACAGTAATGTGGGAGCTTGGCCTCCAGAGGAAGGGAATGTAGGAGACACGGGGAGGCGACCTTGACACCTCAGAAAGCCTGTCTCAGTCAAGACACGGGGGGCATCAGAAGATGCTATTCCTTTGCTCAGCCTCTTAGCATCTTCTATTCATTTGTTGATGATTTGTTTATTTATATAAGCTATTTTATTTTTTATTAGCATATATTCATTACAGAGCGTCGTTAGCAGCTATTTAAAGGTTCATGGAGTTCACAGTCTGGCCAAGGAGGCAATGTAACCCATGCATTGAAAGCCATGCCACAAGTCTAGAGAACAGTCAGCTAGCAGTCAGCCAGAAGAGGCACATGTGCACGAGGGAGAACAGTGTTCTTTGGATTGGTCAGGGAGAATTTAGGGCTAGGGAGGAGGGCTAGGGAGGACCATGGGAGGAGGATCATGGGAGGAGGGCTAGGGAAGACCACAGGAGGTGAGGCGGGGAGGAAGTTTGGTAAGTCCATAGGTTGTGGTGCTCTGGGACAAGCACTTGGCAAAGTCCACTCTGAACTGAGAGTCACGGTGCCTGTGTTGTAAGCCTAGCTCTTCCACGCTCTAGCCCTGCAACCTTGGGGAGGTTCCTATAGTCTTTCTTTTTCACTTTTCTCATCTGTAAAATGGAAGTAGAAGCATATCTACTTCTTGGGGTTGCTGTATCGTTTAAATGTTGAACAGAGCAGGAAAGGAGTGTACGTAGTATGCATGCAGTGATGGTGTTGAATTGTAGTGGGGGACTAGGTCTGGGGGATCAGTTAAGCAATGGAAGTGCTATGTAATGAGTCCTAAGACAAGGATCCCAGTCAACAAGGGTGTGGTGGCTCACGCCTCCATCCTCACGGTCCAAGGGTTTAGAAGGTTGAGCCTAGGCTCCCATGTTTAGTGAGAGCCAAGTGTGGCTGTGGCACAAGAGACCTAGCCATGCACTGAAGCAAGGCAGAGGACAGCTCATAATAAGAAAAACAAAGAGTAGAAGAAGAGACCCGTCTATTTTTTCCTCTCAGTCGCATGGCTCGTGGAGTCCATTAAATGCGCGTTCTCTGCCTAACGGCCCATCCTGAGGTGGGATGCCGGAGTGAGGAGTGTGGCCCCTGCCTGGGCTGGGGACTTTTCCTCTCTGTCTGTTTCACTGTGTTTAGACATTTTGTTAAATACCATTTCCCCAAACTCCTATTTAACCTGAGTGATTGAAACCAGTTAGTTACACAGTCTCCCAACAAAAAGACTGGTTTATCTTTCCTGCTACTGTGGGGTGAATAGTAAAAGCCCCAGTGCCATTGGAGAGAATTAGAAGGCTTGTGAATGCCTCCTTCCCCTTGTGTTCTGGGAAACAGTCTCCCCTGAGCTCAGCAGTGGCTTCCGAGAGTTCAAAGAGAATGTGAAAATATGGAAGGCGGGGCAGGCTGGTGGAAAACGCGAATCAAAGGGCAGCAACTAGACCTTGGAAAGCTAATCTTGTAAGCCCGCTGTGCTCAGGCCCTGGAAGTGGAGATATGGGAGCCACTGTTGCTACCTTCAAAGAATGCAATGTTTTGAAATGGGCAGTGGGCTTTTTAAAGAATGGTCTGTGGAACCCAAGTTCTAGGGAGGCGAGGGGGGCTGTGGAGGGTGGTTCCTGAAGTCAAGCGAATCTGGGAAATGTGCTGTGTTGGCTGCGGATGCCTCATAGAGTACACTGGCAGGAGAATTTCTGCAGGAAAGAACCTCAGTGTATTTAGAGTGACTAGTTAATTTTAAACATCCTCTCTCCCCATCTTTAGAGACTTATTAACACCTTGGGAACATGGGGGCTTCAGAACTACTAAGACGGTGCTCAGAATAAAGTGGATTAAATAAACAAAAATGTTTTGAGATAATAGGCCATGTATCATGCGCCTATGGTAGAACTTTCTCTGAGGCAGGTCTTAGGGTTCTCTTCTTTCTGGTGATTGTGAGGGAGAGGTGGGCAGACACCTGTTCTCAAAGCCCCAGGGCTTGCTTGCCCTCAAGGGTCACCGCTTTGAGACCTTTGTAGTCCTGGAAGCATGTGGCCTTGAGTGACATGAACTCAGGCTAGGAGCCCAAATCGTCTGCAAGGGCTGAAGAAGCTGAACAGGGCCGGAAGGGGAATGACTGGCTCGAGGCTACCTGAGGATGGGAGAACCCGCCAGGCTGCTCTGTGGGGGTGGCCATTGGAGGTACATGGCACTTCCTTGGGAGTAGGGGCTGTCAGCTTTGGGTCTCGGGAAGTTCAAGGAGAGAATTCAGAGGCCCAGTGTTGACAGTGTCTTCCATAAGGTTGGCAGTTTTGATCTCCTTGTTAAAGTCTCCCCCCCCCCATAGCCCTCACTCCTCTTTTGTTTGTACCCTTCCTTTCCCAGCTCCTGTATCCTTTTCATTACGGAGGGGGAAAACCAAGACTGCCCACTCTGTCATAGCCTTATTATTTTCTTGCCAAGCAAGACAGATTCTTCACTGGTTGATCCTGGAAAATCTTTTTGTTTTCTGAAGTCATAAATGACCGTCTCTTTTCTTCTGCCTCCTCTTAGGGGTGTGTGTGTGCACGCGCGCGCACACACACACACACACACACACACACACACACACGCGTGCTGTCTTCACTTCTGCTTTTCTTTCTCTCTGCACACATAGCTTCTTTCTTTGAAGGTACAGGATACACCTTTTGTGTTCCATTTATTGTAAAATATTGCACACATCTGTAATTATATTAGTCTTAAAATAAACCCTTCCTCTACTCTTAGCATCTTTTGATGTTCCCTTCCCTGCTGACTCTGTTTTCTCGTTCCCACTTTACATTAATGCGAAGAGACAGTTGAGTAAACGCACAATGAACTTCAAAACCTAGTAATTGTTTTTCAGAAAGAATGAAACTTGCGAATTAGATATGGATTGTAAAAGAACACTGAGGCTGATTAGTGTTGGAGTGGGGCGCCCACCGGACGGCTCTGACACCTGCCTGCCAGCACGCTGCAGAAATGCCGCAGCTGACGCCTCTGTTGTGCCCATCACGGACAGCAGGGAGAAGTGGTGGGCGGGAGTTAAAAGACTCCTCAGTGAACCACCTTGTCAGGCTCTCAATTCAGGGGACATCTGACATAAAAGGTGTTGAGGAACAATGAGGTGCACCCATTTTACAAGCAGATATAGTTAGCCATAAAAATAAAAGAAAATTAGAAGTTTTTGTTTTTTTTTTTTGTTTTTAACAGAGAATGAAGGGGCACGGAATGGGTCTCCTACTTTTTTTCTTATCCCAAGATTGTGGAGATAATGAGTTTTTTGAGACTTGGGGGCAGGAAAAGGATTCACAAGCCAAATTTCAAGCAACTGAAAAATTGCTTTCAGGAGAGAAAAAAAGAGAAAAGCCTTTTCCGTGCTAACCATCTGCTTGCATCTTGTTTACTGCTGAGAGTGCCCGCGTGTGCTTATTAATCATGCTTACACAAGTATCTTAATTACTCCCTGTGTAGCTGCTCTGTCTTGAACTCAGAAGTTGACCTTTCTCTTTTTATTCCTTTAAATCATTAATCATACACAATCAAGAGCAGCAGGGCAGAGTCCCAGCAAGGGCTACCCAGATTCTCACACCTCACCCCAGTCCCAGGCAGACAGGGAACGCCAGAGTGGCTGCTTTGCCAGGAGCCTGGCTGATCTTAATTAACAGCTTTGTTGTGTGGAAACACTCAGGCTAGGGGAGGCCACTCCCATCACCACCCTTGGCATGTCCCCTAAGACATCCCATAAGACTTCCCCCAGTGGCTATCCAGCTTGAGTAGTTGCCACTGGAAATCCCAAAGGCCTCTGCTAGGGTCTTGCAGGAGACTGTGCACCAGAGATCCTGAGTGACCTTCTGAGGGAGGACACTCGGAGTCTGCATGAGATCAAGGCCTCGCACACTTCCCATGCGAATCTGTGGGACAGCCTGTAAAATACTGTAGATTTCTGGTTGAGAATGTCTCACTGAGGTCTGGAAGTCTGTGTCCCACGCTGCTTAGGTGATGGCCACGCGGTTGTTTTAAGGACCACAGTTGGAATAACAGAGATAAGAAATAACAAACAGCTTTTCTCTAGAACCTAGAGATAATGATGAGAGACTGTTGCCTCTAGGAATATGCTATACATAAATATATAAATATATAAAACATTATATATAAAACTGCCATATATATATATATTTGTGTTTGCATGTGCACAGACTCTCAGATCAATAAGGACCAAAAGAATTTTGGTGGCAGGCACATGTGCTCAAGTGTGTGGCTTATGGATCCAAGTAAAAAGGGAACATACACAGTACTGGCCTTTCCTATGGAGGGCACAATGAAACTGAATCTTTATTTTTAACCTTTTCATTAAAATTTTTAAAAAAAATTGCTTAAAACAATTGGGAAAAAATCTTCTCCAGAAAAATAAAATGAAATGCCCCAAACTAAAATCATAATAAAAAAAAAGAGGACCGAAGCTCAGGTTTCAAGAGAGGGCTTCTCAGTTCCAATACACTAGATGAATTGCAGGATGTAGAAACAATTTAGTTTCCCCTACCCTGCTCTCCAGCCTTGCAGGCAGGATGGGAAACCTGGCAATGTCAAAGCATTGGGGAAGGTAGATCAGGACATCTTCCTGTAGTCTACCTTTAAATGGCAGATATTTATATCCCCTGGAATAATAGCTGGAGTTTTCCACCCACTGCCATGATGTTTACATTTTAAAGTTCAAATTACAATGTGTTAAAATTATACAGCAATAAGACACACAGAAGGTTGGTTGAATATAGCAGGGATGATCTAGGGCTAAAATAAGAAGCATGTTCTAAATAAGGCTGGGGCCACCCCGTCGACCCTGGAGAAGCTAGGTATATCATACGCAGATGCTGTGTGCTCGCTTACTGCTCGTTCTTTCTAAAGACACAAACCTGGAGGTCAATCGCACTCCCTTCCACTGCTCCCATTTCATCTAAATGGTGGGAGAAGGGGAAGGGTGAGGAGGAATTTTATTAAAAACAGAGTCTTAAGTAAAAGCAACAGATCTGTATTAGTGAAAAATCACCTAATTAATTCAGATAAAAACTTCGTCATCCCGCATGCAACGAGAATACACGGTTAACTGGGTTTATTATTTACTTTAAAAATTACTTGTTCGTGAAATAAAAAAAAAATCAATTACCCAGAATGAGGTGAATTAAGAAAATGTTTTATCGGTGTAGCTGGCCTTTTTCAGCTGGTTGCCTTTTTGGTTTGCTGTTGATTTATGAAGTGAAACGTGTCTTGTCTCTGGTGAGGATGTCATGCAGCCTTCCTGCATAGTTTTGTTTTCTTGGCAGCCTGGGAGAGTTCCCGGGTGAAATGACCAAGGGACATAACTCACTTTTCATTTGCTAAAGCAATAAATCATGGGGACATGCACTCATGAAGTCTGTGAGGGTCGGAGCTAGCGTCTTTGCAGAAACCCGGGCCTGCTGAAACTTTCTCTAGAAGATTCTATTTTCTTAGAAGTGTGTGTGGATCTCAGTTCAGGCTGACTGAAGCATGGACAGCCTGGTTTGGCTACACTTTTGCTTTTCTTTTATCTGGTGTTGAGAGTGCCATTTTCTGGGGGTGCTCTGGTGTTTGTGTAGAGAACTCAGGGCGGAGTTGGCAGGGCCTTCAGCCTTCCTAGTACCCTGTGTCTCAGGACTGCTTTTCCTCCTTTGACCTCATTGGCCCAAGCTTTCCTTCCCCTGGTGGATACCAGGGTTGTGGTGATGGGCATAGGCCTCTTGGTCTCCAGTAGGAAGTTTGTAAACACTGTTGTATAAATTGTTATGCCCAGATTGTGGGGATCCCCAAAAGATCACCTTGGAGACCACATTCTGTACGCGAAAGAGACTTAATTTTTGAACCTCTGTGTGAACAACCCATTGGCAGGTTCAGAGAGCCTCAGGCTCAGTTGGAGTGAGGTTTTTTATAATAGCAGAGGTTGGGGTGAGAGATTACTAAGGTTCAGGACCCCTGATTGGCTGACGTTTGTCTAGGGGTATCCTGGTGAAAAGGAATGGGTTTGTGCTGGGATCAGCTGATCTTATCTGCAACTTCTTTTGGTTGCTGATTGGTCTGCTCATGGGTGGTGCCTGGGTGATTCCCTTTTGTTGTTTTTCTAGAGTCAGGTGTTGCCTCAGGGTAAACTGAGACTCAGTCCTGCTTTTTGCTTGGTCTCTATTGAGCTTGTCTTGGCAGCTGCCCTGGGCCCTACGGAAATTACTTTTTTGTTGCTGTGATAAAAGACATAATCAAGACAACTTATAAAGCACAGTTTATGTGAGTTATGGTTTCAGAGGGTTAGAATCCACCATGGTAGAACAAAGACACAACAGCAGGAACAAGAATCTGAGGGCTTGCATGCTACACTGCAAGTATGAGAGAGAGAGAGAGAGAGAGAGAGAGAGAGGGAGAGAGAGAGAGAATGAGCGCAAGCTGGACATGGCACCAGTTTTTAAATGCAAAGCCAGTGAAGTATTTCCTCCAATAAGGCCACACTTCTCAGACCTTGCAAACAATGCCATTAATTAGAGATCATGTATCAAATGTCTGAGACTTCAGCAGGCCTATAATTTGAACCACCAAGCCTTCTAGAGAGCCAAGACAGTACCTGAGCACCAATACCTAATGTAGTTTATCTGAGCTGGGAACTTGGGATATTTGTAGCTTTCACTGTGTTGGTCAGAGTTGAGAGCCACAACCTGATGTTGCAGGTCATTTCCTCTCTAGACACTGAAGAGGTGACTATCACTTCAGACTATGGAGTTCTAACCCTGCAGCCACAGTGATGTTCTTAGGGCATTTTCTCCAAGACAGCCGCAATCTGTGTGGAAGCCAGGCTATCATTGCAGCCCAACTGCGCTCTTGACTTTGCCTGAGCTCCTTGGGGCATCTTTGACTGCTTGGGTGTTGCTTGGTTTGTCATCACTGTTTCATATGTGCTTTGTGTGTTCTTCAACTCTCATTCTGGTCATAGTGTTCTGAAAACAGGCTATACAATATCCATTATGATGAAGTCAGGCAGAGTTGCACACACTTGTCATCCCCAGAACTTGGTGGGTAGAGGCGCAATAATGAGGAATTCAAGGCTGTCAATGGTTGTATCTCAAGTTCAAGGCAAGCCTGGAAAACTGGAACCTTGTTTCAAAACCACAATGAAACACAACAAGAGAAAAATGCGTTTAGGATACTATAATTTGTATTCATTTGACTTTGCTGGACAGAAAACCTTTGTAAGAGTCTGACTGTGCTGGGGGTGTCCTGGAGGCCCTGTGTAGCCCCCTCTCCTGTGCTCTGTAGCTCACATTATCTGTGAGTAGGTTTACAGATCTGTATGTTGTAGGCAAGCAATATAAACGCAGACAGTTCTGTCCATAATCATGCAAATGAATCGCAGCTTGCATCATTGTTTCTTGCCCTGTGGCTCTCAGTTTTGCATCTATCTGTAAGTTCACTTCAGATTTCAGGCAACCTGGCTATAGTGGTACTTAGCTTCCTTTTCCAGATGGATACATCTTATGAGTCTTCTCACTAATGAGAGGACTCAGGGAAATCCATTGCATATGTCTGTGTTTGTCAGAGTCACCATTTTGCCTTATTTTGAAGCAAAAGCAGATCTTTTAATGAAAGGTGTTTTTAATCTTTCTCTGTGGAAGTATGGACAAAATCTGAAAAGAAAACCAAGATTGCATTCTGGGTATGTGACTAGGATGGTTTCTGATGGCATAGCTGGCCCGCAGCATGTTGTATTAAATGCAGTTCATTAGAAGAAAACACAATTATGTTAATGTGGTATCTGTTACTTTGGATTCAATTCAGTCACAGTCTGTGACATAGTTGGAGAAAAGGGAAGCCTAATTCAGATGAAAATACCATTTAATGTTGTTTTTTTTTCAGAATCAGAGAAAAATTGTAAAAGACTGTTTTGGTAAGAGTTTGGGGTAATGGTAGCGGTAGGGTGGTGGTGGTGGTGGCGGCTCTTTGGTGACAAACAAGTATGACGTTTTGACCAGCACATAAAGATTAAGGGAGTATGAAACCAGGCCTCAGAATGTCAAGGCAGTGCTCTGAGATAAAGGACTTCTAAAAGCCCTTGACCCGGAACTATTTTCAAGCATATTGTTGGCCTCAGACAGAACGTGATAAATTGTCCTTCTCTGTGGATTCCCAACGATGTTTCCAAAGACCCAGCTGGAGAACCAAGCATTGACTTGATCAGTCAAGGTAAATCCAGGCTTTAGCAACACAACTGAATTGCAGCTAAACATCTCTTTGACTGAAAAGCAGGCTGATGAAGAGGGAGAATTGTTAAAACAGTTGCAAGCGGGGGGTGTGGAGAGCTGTGGTGTTTTAGTTCCCCAGTAGGCAAAACCCAGAGTGAATGTTTCCTTTGTGAAGGCAAAGTGCTAAAACACAACCTTCATGTAAAATAGACGGAATTGGC
>NW_004949119.1:3497778-3499787 GCF_000317375.1 Microtus ochrogaster
AAAAAAAAAAAAAAAAAAAGACGGAATTGGGTTTATACAAAATATAGCAGGCCCTCCTTTCCCCGCCCCTCCCCTGCTATTATTGGGAGTATTTGGCATTTTCTAATGCCTTTATAACCTCACTACACTAGACTTCTAAAGATCTAGGTTCAATGGGTTTGCCATTTCACTGGTGAGACTCAGCTTTCTTTGAAATGTGAGTGTCCTGTTGTCAGGCTGTCTGTGTTGTGCTGAGGAGTGTCTTCCTGTCTTACATGAGACTGGAGAGCTGAAAGAAACTGTAGGTATGATCTGGTGTGAGCTCCCTGTTTTAAATACAGATAATGAACTATGTTCTTCTTTGCAAGCATGCCTGCATGCCTTCTTGTTCATTTAAAAAAAATCTTTATTTCATTGGTTACTATTGTATGTTGTATGGCTATGTATGTATGTATTTGTGGTATGCAAATGCATACATGTGAATATAGGTATGTGCATGCCACACCACATGTTTAAAGGTCAAGGGGACAACTTTGTGGGGCAGCTTCTCTCTTTCAAACTTTCCATGGGTTCTAGAGGTTGAACTCAGGTTGACAGACTGCAGAACAAGTGTCTTTACTAAGCCAACTCATCTACCTCCCTGTTTATTCTTGAAAGGATTTCCCTTAACTTCTGCCTTTACTGTTACCCAGGTATCTTAGGGTTTCTATTGCTGTCAAGAGACCATGACCACAGCAACTCTTATAAAGGGAAACTAATTGGGGCTAACTTGCAGTTCAGAGGTTTGGTCCATTCTCATCATGATTAGAAGTGCAGTGGTATGCAGGCAGACATGGTGTTAAAGAGATAGCTGGGAGTTCTGTATCTGGGTTGGCAGGCAGCAGAAAGAGACAGAGAGAGAAAAACAGAGGAGAGAGAGAGAGAGAGAGAGAGAGAGAGAGAGAGAGAGAGAGAGAGAATATGAATGAGACTGGGCCTGGCTTGAGCATTTGAAACTCAAAAGGCCACCATCAAAGGAAGTTACATACTTCCTCAAACAAGACTACACATTATCTGTCTCAAGATGCACCACTCCCTACTGACCACACATTCAAATATATGAGCCTATGGGGGTCATTCATATTCAAAACACCACAGTAGGTGTTGGATCCTTGTGAATAAATCATTCAGAAGAAAACCCTTTCTTGTTCCTTCAAAACCACACTACTATTTGGGGACCAGGGAGATGACTCTGACAGTAAAGTGCTTGCTATCAATCCAGAGGCTCTAAATTCGGACCCACAGTAGCCATGTATCTGCAATCCCAGTGCTGGGAAGGCAGAACAACTAGAATCTCTAGTGCTTGCTAGCTTGGTAAGTCTAGCCTAATCCACAGCTTCAGGTTCAGTGAGCGATCCCATCTCAAAATAAAATGGAGGGTAGTTGAGGAAGTCATTTGTCTTAGCTAGAGTACTGTGATGAACACCATCACCAAAGCCACTTGGGGGAGTAAAGGGTTTATTTCACTCACAGTTCCTTATCAAAAGCTTTGAGGGCAGGAATCTGGAGGTAGGAACTGATGTAGGGGCTGTGGAGGGGAGCTGCTAACTGGCTTGGCCTGCTTTCTTATAGAACCCTGTAACATGAGGGCCTGCTTGTTGGGGTTTCTGTCCCACCCAGTACCCCACAGCAGGCAAGTCACAAAGAAAATCACACAGAGGTCTCCATAAGTTATAAACTGATTGGCCCATTAGTTCAGGCTTCTTATTAGCTCTTGTTAACCCATTGTCCTTATCTATGTTAACCCATTGTCCTTATCTATGTTAACCCATTGTCCTTATTTATGTTAGCCACGTGGCTTGGTACTTTTTTCAGCAGGGTAGGTCATATCTTGCTTCTTCAGTGGTCTGGGCAGGACTCAAGAGGAATGGGCTTCCTCCTTCCTAGAATTCTGTTCTCATCATCCCACCTCTACTTCCTGTCTGGGTGACCCACCTATACTTCCTTCCTGGCCAATCAGAGTTTGTTTAAAATATGATTGACAGAATACA
>NW_004949119.1:3503767-3504961 GCF_000317375.1 Microtus ochrogaster
CTGTGTGTATGCCTTCAGGCCAGAAGAGGGAACCAGACCCCATTACAGATGGTTGTGAGCCACCATGTGGCTGCTGGGAATTGAACCCAGGACCCTTGGAAGAGCAGGCAATGCTCCCAACCCCTGAGCCATCTCTCCAGCCCCCTGGAGACATTTTCTTATTTGAGGCTCCCCACTCTCTGATGACCCAAGCTTATGTCAAATTGATGTAAAACTCACCAGCACATCTTACTCAACTTCTGGCCTTGCTCTTCACACATGCACACATGCATGTACTTCCCACAAGTGTGTACAAGTACATGCACACATGCCCCCAGACACACTCCTATTTCCAGAAGTCGTGACCACCATTGCCCAGGATTTCAGCAGTGAGAATCATATGCTCTGAATCTGTGAGTCTTCTTCCAGGGTTTTATAAGCAGCTGGTACAAATGAAGGACCCAGAAGCCAAAAGGTGTCGGTAGCTTCTCTCAGATCTACTGCTGCCTGGTCCTGTGACCTGGCCACTTGCATGGCTTCCAATTACCAAGTCCTTCTGAGTCTGTCATTGTGATCTGCTGAGGGCACATACCTGGGGTCCTGTTGAGGATTTTCAAGTATGCCTCTGTGAAAGCAAATGCTCATCTTCCTGTTTTTCAGAGCCTGCCATGAGCCTAGGTAGCCATGGGGAGTGTGGACCTGCACTCAGTGACTGCCCATGCTGTACTACCCAGTAATTGAGACCCCTTCCCCCACCATTTGGAGCACAAAACTGTAGCTATCTGTGCTCCTAAGTTTTTGGTTTGGAGCTTTTGTGTTAGGGAAGCTCAGTTATAACCAGTGTGGGTTCTCCAGCACACAGATACCATGAAGAAAACACATAACCACCACTGGTTTTCATCCCAGGAGCAGATCAGCAGCTCACATAAAGCAGATAATGCAGTGACAGAACAAGACACAAACCATTTTCATAGTAAACTTACACTGATTGATGACTTTGGACTGGAGGTCTGTTTAATCAAGCCAGTGACCTAAGCCTCCCTAACCTGCACAGAGCAGTGGCAGTGAGGCCCACGGGAGCTGCGAACACCAGGTTCCCTGGACTTGCCAGTTTCCAAAATCCGTATAAGCCAAAGACTGTGCCAAACACTGTCCCATGCTTTCCCAGAGTAACTGGATTCTGGTGGACTTCTCTTTCTCCTGCTGTGCTGGGGA
>NW_004949119.1:3505111-3545326 GCF_000317375.1 Microtus ochrogaster
CCCTTTGCCTGTTTCCCTGGAGGCTGTGCTCCCAGGAGAACAGGAAAAGCCACAGACCTGCTTCTCATGTCTGTTTAGACAGCAAAGGTGGCTTTTGAAGCCATACAACATTATACCTATTATGTAAAGCCAAATTATTTTCTGAATTATCAGAAACACTGATCTGCCCTTGACAGTACTTTAAGGTTTTCCAGTGAATCTGCAGCCTGACAGTGTTCGTAGGGTGTCAGCTTTGTCATTTGGGAGCGTCCCTCTGTCAGCTGCAGTAGGAAAGAAGTCCCAAGTAACAAAAGTGTTGTTATCTCTTCAACTTGGCTTTAACCTTCAACCACAAATAATTTATTATTTGGTGTTACGCTTCAGTGCTTTTTGGTGACAATATATCATTTTAAATGTTGGTACTTGAATTTTGTAATATAAAGACATATAAATAGGAGAAGAAGAAAATGATGGCTAAGTACATTTATGGGTAGCAATCTGAATAGTGTTCCTGAAGTGATTCACCCAACATTTATCTGCATAAGTTATGGTAGTTAAAGAAAAGGAGCAGATGAGAAACACAGTTAAGGCCGGTTTTAATAGCAACATAAAATAGAGCAAAAATGACATTCATTACTTTTTAAAATATTACATCCCTTTATTACAGTTTTCACTTGTTGGAAGCCAATGCCTTGTTAGCTAATGAAACATTGCTGGATGTTAAGTAGATCCACTCTGATGGCACAAGCAACACCTGCCTTCCCTTTAAAGCCTTGTCAGTAATGCCCCTCCTTGGTCGCTGGCTACTTGTTCGCAGAATAGCAATATAAATGATCTTTAGTGTGGCAAAAGCAATCTCCTTCATGAGAAGAGATGAATAACTTGAAGAATGCATTTACTTTGTAAGCTTCAAAGTGACTTTGAAATGTGTAGGGTGGCTTCCTGTAGAAGCCAGAGGGCCTAAGTCTTGACAAAGGGAAGCCATTGTGCAGGGTTTACATCCTTCCTCCTCATCCCTCTATTCCTATTTAATAAAACTTTCTTAAACAGCAACAGCAATGGTGGCAATAGCTCCATCAATGATGACAACAGCCACAAAACTCCCCAGATTGAATAGTAAAAAGTAAAACATGGCCAACTTAAAAAAATGCTGCATAGGTATATTAGACCCTCAAGAGAAATTCAAGAGTATATGGAGAAAAAGTAAACGGGTCTAGCTAAGACTCTTCTTTCCAATCTCTTTTCATTCTGCTTCTTGAAAGGCATCTGGGGGTAGAGGTGGAGGGTAGGGATGCATCTCATCTTTCATATGCTGATTTCTCCAGCTTGATGAACTTCTGTGATTTGTGTGTATGTGCTCTTGAATGTACAAACATGAAGGCATAAGTCACAAACAATCCCACACCAGTTTGGAATTATGATTAATAGAATGGTTATTTATTTAAGGGGGAAAAACTTACAAATCACCGTCCCAGACAACAGCACAATCAGAAAGGGAGCCTAGTCGCTGGAAGCCTGGAAGCCAGAGCGCGAGCAGAGGGAAGTGGCAGCTTTTTTAAAGGGAGAGAGACCACGACCCAATGGGCTGGTATCTCTGAGGCTATTGGCTGAAGGAGCGGAAGGAGCTCCCGCAACACAAACAAGTGTGGAAGCACATGTATGTACATTAGTGTAGAGGCCAAAGGTCAACCTTGAGTGTTGTTCCTCAGGAGCTACCCACTTTGATTTTTAGACAGCCTTTCACTGGTACCTGGGGTTTATTGATTTGACTAGATTGACTGGTCAGTGAGCACTCAGATCCTCTTGTCTCTGCCTCCCAGAATTGGAATGTATGAATGTGTTACCATGTCTGGCTTTTTATGTAAGGGCTGTAGATAGAATTTATGGTAAGAACTTTACTGATTTCATCATCATTTCCCCAGCACCTCTTCACCTTTGTGAATGTAGAGCTAACTGCAGAATAAAAGCCCATATAGGGTTGTGGAGATGGCTCAACAGTTAAGAGCATTTGTTGCTTTTGAAGATGACCTGGGTTAAGTTCCCAGCACCCAGGTCAGGCAATTTACAACCATCTCCAGTAACTCCAGTTCCAAGGGTTTTAGTGACTACTTCTGGTCTCCTCGGGCACCAAGCAAGAATGCGTTGCATAGAAATATGTGTAGGTAAACACTCATACACATAAAACTATTTTTCTTTAAAAAGGAAGAAAGTTAGAAAAACCCATGTTCCTGTCACCTAGCTTCATTGCTTCTGTATCTTTTGGCTCTAAACATTCATGACTGCCTTAGTTAGGGTTTCTATTGCTGTGATAAAGCACCATGACCAGAAGTAACTTGGGGAGCTTCTATTTCTAGGTAGCAGTCCATCACTGTGGGAAGGCAGGACATTAAGCAGGATGGGAACCTGGAGGCAGGAATTCAGGCAGAGACCGAGGATGAATGCTGGTTACTGGCTTCTTCTTCTTATCTTTCTCAGTTTATTTTCAAAAATGCTTCAGGACCACATACCCAGGGGTGACATCACCTGACAAATGTCTGGGCACTCCCACACCAATCATCAATCAAGACAGTGCCTTATAGACTTGCATATAGGCCAATTCTATGGAGACATTTTCTTGATTAAGAGCTCTTTTCTGAAGATAACCTTTGCTTATGTCAAGCTGACATAGAAACTGCCTAGCATATGACCTCACCACTGCTTGATCCCCGGAAGAGGGCATGCAGAATCTTGAGGTCCATGGCTGTCACTCCTCATTGGTCTTATCTCAAAGCCTCTGCTCCAGTCCTTTTGTTACATAGGCCTTGCAAGCCTTCTGTGAGAAGAACTACCTGTAAGACAGACAGCCTAGGCCCCTCCTGGCCTTAATCCTCATCAAAGGAGAGAGCTCATCTTATTCCATTCCAGAGACACATGATTAGATATGTTATAGCTGCAAGAAAGAGCCAGAAGCAGGCCTTTTTTCTAGAAGGTCTTCTGCTCTACCTCATTTCCTTCCCCTACAAGAATGATGGCTTCGCTTTTCACACTCCTTTAGACCCTGGGGAGTCAGAGCCCTGGTTCCTGTGTGGTGGCTCCAGTTTCCCTAAGGCAACCCTGTGACAGACACAGGGAAGAGTCTTAAAAGTTGTCACCTGTCTACTTTCAAGTGAGTAGATTATGTTGTTAGCATAATCTCCAAGACAGTGTGGCAGTCAGGGGTCAGTGTCTTGTTCTTGGAATTGTGGGAACCTAGAGAGGGTGCGTCCTGGCAAATATCAGATGAACCACCTTGAGATTTTGTGAGGTAGTGACAAAGATAATTTAAAGATTACTTTATCTTGGCAGTAGTTTGGGAGATTGCTTAGAAGTCTTGAGTTTTCTCTAATTTTCTTGATGTGTTCTCTTTCTGAGGAAACTTTAGCTCTCCTCTGGGGCCTGCTATTCCCTTTTCCCTGTGAGGATTTTCTTTTTCCTCACTGGCTTCTTCTGAGTTCCCCTCAGGGCCTGCCTGACAACCTAGATCCTTAGACTTCTTTTCACCTGCTAAGGATTACCACCTTTTAGGAAAGTAACTGATGCAGTCCTAAGAGAGATGCAGGAGGAAAGCCTGGCCCACCCATCTCTTTTCCTTTTGGGTACGGGGTCCAATAAGGAAGCCATGCACTTCCTTGATGTGTCCTTTAAAAGTAAAGGGTGCCTTTTGAGTGATCAGTTTCTGAGGAGAGGATGCGCTACTAAACCTGCACAGTAGGCCGTGGAGTTGAGGGTGCAGTCTGCAGGAGGGGTGAAGCATCTTCCATGGACATTCAAAATGCAGATAAAAATGGAGATCCAAAACTCACTGAGGTCTACCTTGATGGCAGATGAAGGAAAGTGGACACCAGAAAAGATTGTGGTCACCTGGAAGAACACTTTCATTTTTCAAATCAGAAGGCAAATGCATTTATTTGGTTTTGTACAGTACATCCTGTTCAGCGTCCTGAATAGTGAAACTTATTCTTGGTGCTTATGTGGGGCTTGGAGTGTGCTGAGACTCACTGAGACCCAGATCCTGTCCTTTGGTAGCTCCTCTTGAGGTAAAACACAGATGTAAACATACATATTCTCTAAAGAACCCTTGACTCTCAGTTCTGCATCCCGGAGTGATGAATTGCTGAGCACAGATGTGAAGTCAGCCCGCAAAGGCTAACGAATTGGGTATAGCATGTTTGTGCTGTGCACTGTGACCTTCAGGCCTTGGCATGTGACTAGGGGCCGGAACTTCCATTGGACACATAGTCAATATTCCTTTATTCACATTCTTCACCCTTAACACAACCTTCTTTACCATTTTCCGTCTTTTAGCTCCTGTACCTTTCTCTGGTTGGTGTCATTTTCTCCTCCCCTTCTTTCTAATATAGGCCATAGTAGGAAAGGAATAGATATTGGAATAATGAAGGAAGAGAGCTTTTACCTATGCCAAGGGCAAGGAAAATACCAGAGATTAAGAAAATAAACTAAAAAGAGCATTGTTTCAAAGTCTTTTAAAATTTTATTTGCTAAAGACTTCCCCACTCCCGCGACATGGGTATGTGTGTGCATGCATGTGTGCATGTATGTGTGTTTGTGTGTGTGTGTGTGTGTGTGTGTGTAGGTATAGTGTATGCATATATATGCTCCTGTGTGCAGGTAGATGGATGAACCAGACGCTCACCATTTGGGCTAGATGCTCATCATTTTGGTCAGTGAGTCCCTGAGATCTGCCCATCTCTGCCCTGTAGCACTGGGGAGACAGACACATGCTATTGTGCCCAGCTTCCATGTGGGTGATGGGGATCCGAACTCAGGTCCTTGTGCTTGTACAGCCAGTTTTTTACCCACTGAGCCATCTCTCCAGCCCTGTTTCTAGATCATCACTGATATATTTTCCAGTTTACTGTGTTTGAGAAAATGTAAAAGCATGTTTTAATATGTTGGTTAGTTTTTCCTTATAAATGTAAGTATTGAGGACTACCTTGAATTTTGTCTCTGTGTGACTGCTCTCTCTCTCTCTCTCTCTCTCTCTCTCTCTCTCTCTCTCTCTCTCTCTCTCTCTCTCTCTCTCTCTCTCTCTCTCTCTCTCTCTCTCTCTCTCTGTGTGTGTGTGTGTGTGTGTATGTGTGTGTAGCCTGTAATGTGAGTTTTAAGGAAGATATTTTACCAAGCCATTTATTTCATTTGATTAAGCCATTAGAAAAGATTAGAGGTGTCTTTAGTTTTGAGGAGATAAGTTTAGCAGGGGAGGATTTTAGTAACATCTGGGCAACATACACAACACCTTCCTGCTCCCTTATCTTTCAGTGCAGCTGTTTGTAATTTTTTTTTTATAACAGATAAGAGTGATAACCTGGAAACAGCATGTTTGAAACCTCCACCGGTCCCTTATATCTCATGCAGGTTGCTTCTTGTGGCTTCCTTTCAGGGTATAAATACATGGAAACCTTGAGTTTCCTTTTTCTTTTCTTTCCCCCTTGGAGAGTATTATCTCCGTGTAAACAAGTGTCATTACCCAGTAACTGAACGGTGCAACTGGAGGCCCCCGTCTTAAATAAGCTATCCTTAAAGAGGCCCTCTGCTTCAGATAATTGTTCGTCTCTGTTCATTCAGAGGCACCTGCAGTGTTGAGGTTATTGCCAAAATGAGGGTACTTCCGTGATAAGTGAGGGAAGTCACGTGGGCAGGGTTCACGTGCCTTCTTGACTTAGCTTTCATTAGCTCCGCAGAGTAGCTCTTTGGCTTCGGAGATATGTGGTTCCAGGTCTATGAACGAAGGTGTTCAGTTTCTCTGTGTGAAGTCAACTGGGTGGACAGCGGATGGACAGAGGCGGAGAGAGCGGCATGGAGAGAGTTTCACAGGTGTCCTCCATGGAGGTAACAATGTTGGTGACATGATGTCCTTTATATTCTTGAGACAGAGTTAGTTTCACTAGCCCAGGGTGACTTCACTCTTGTTGTATAACCCAGCCTGACTTTGAACTTCTGATCCTCGTGCCTCTCAGCCTCTCCATATGCTGGGATTACTAGTGAACACCATCACACGTAGCTACACTAATAGTATTTTTTCTAAGGGGAAAACATGATAGTTTTTCGATGGCCTTTTTCTTTCTACATAATTGTGAAAAATAAGTTGGTATTGACTCGTTTGCATGCCCATTAATCACATTTTTAAGTCCTTGAAAATGCTGGTGAAAGTTCTGTTTTTCCTACTAAATTCTGCAGCATGGAACTCTGCTGGACTCATGGGATCTCAACATAGCCTATCACTTATGGGCATGACAGACACAGATGCAAGCGAAATGAAAGATGCTTCATCTGGGATGCTGGGCATGACAGTGTATGAGCATGACCTCACTGCTTCAGCTACCATTTCCTCTTCTCCGTGGCAAAATGGCAGAGCCAAAAGTCATCCTCTTAAAGAGGCCATGACCTAAGTCAAGTTTTTGTTTCTTGTATTTTGAGATGTAGCCCAGGCTAGAACTGATTATGTAGCCCAGTGTGACCTCAAACCCTTGTTTTGAGCAATTCTCTTGTTTCTGTTTCCCGAATGTTGAGTTTATAGGTGTGAGTTGGACATTGAGTCTTACTGTTTCTAACCCAGAGCTCACAGAAGTCTCTGGCCTCTGTCCTGAGTGCTAGGATTACAGTTAATCTGGACTCTGTGTCAACAGGAATCCACATGTGGAAGAGGCAAGGATGAGCCAGTGACTTCACACCACTAGCAGAACTTGGAAAGGAGACAACAAACCGTGGGATGAGGTCTTTGGTTTAAGATGCATTTTCAACCACAGCATCTCAGAAGATTGGTATAGAGTTAACTTCACAGAGGTAGCAAGAACTGATGGGAAGAGACTGAGTGTCCTCTGGAATTTAACTAGACATGCCACCCATTTTTTAATCTCCACACAAGTTATTTCCTTTTCCTGGGTTGCAGGAAACTCGTTTATAAAATGAGAGTGCTGTACCTGGAATCATTTGTTCACTCTTTATAAACAAGCAATGGTCTTCATAGAAGTAAACATTTTACAGTATAATATTATACACAATTTAATACATATGTGTATTTGCATGTATGTGTATGTACACATGTGGTGTGTGTGTGTGTGTGTGTGTGTGTGTGTGTGTGTGCATGCACACATGCACATGAACACCTGAGATGTCCCAATGGACAGTGTACTCTAGTATTCTCCATTGCCTTTTCTGTCTAGTTCTGTCCACTCTATTCCATCCAGAAGTGATGCTCATAGTATATTAAATTGATTATGACCACAATAAGCTCTATAAGTGATTTTTTAAAATAGTCATTTTTATTTACTCTGAGGATTTCGTATGAACCCACAATGCTTTTGGTCATTGTTGTTGACTCCCATTGTGCACACATGGACTTTTACAGTCTTGTCCTAGGTTTGTTTCTCTTGGTAGACCTGAGATACCTGCTTCATTCTATGAGCCACTCCTTGGA
The DNA here is from genome assembly GCF_000317375.1 of Microtus ochrogaster. NCBI lineage: Eukaryota > Metazoa > Chordata > Mammalia > Rodentia > Cricetidae > Microtus > Microtus ochrogaster. Next base: position 3,512,547 of record NW_004949119.1, read on the forward strand.
CTGGGGGTTGTATTCTTAGAACTCCGAAGGAATCTGCAATTCTCAACACATGGCCTGTGCTGAGCCATGTAACATCCTGTAACAGCCCGCAGTGGCCCATTTAGGTCTCCCTGCTGGATTGGAGGGCGAGCCACTGAAGTACAGCCTTTAAAATGTCCCCAGTGCAGGGAGAATTTGACTAGTGTCCTTCCTTCCCAGCTGTGGAGGTGGAGTCTGAAGCCCATTAGGAACTTTCTTCCTTTCTAGAGAAAAGATCCTGGCTTACTGCTAGTTTGGCACCATCCCTTGGCACTTGGCTACATGGTGGTGCCTTCTTCTCAGATTCCCACAGGGAGTGGCTTAGACTTCTATTGTGGCTGGAGCTAAAGCTGTGTCTGGGCTTCTGTAGGATGCAGTACCGTAGGCTTCTTATCCTTGGTCATTGTTGAGATGAAATGATCTCTGTGACTTCTTCCAAGTACAGAACTGTCTTGGCATTGTTCTTACCTCACGGTCTCCTCTGAAATACAACTCCTGGAGGTGTTTCGTTTGAGCTTGAATCACTTCTTTGCATGCTCACAGCTGGATCCCATTGGCTACAAGACACAAGTTCACTGTCACTGTCCCTTCCAAATGTCATGCTCCCGTAGGGCATGCCCTCCGCCTTTGGCCCACGGTAGCCTTGGCTGTGAGTAGCCACTCTCTTTTTGCTTTGTTTACTCATTGCAGCCTCTCTTGTCAGTCCCCTCTGAACCACTTCTCCTTTAATATCCGTACTCCTGCCATCAGCATTTTCCGATGAATACCTTCAGAAGCATATGGGAAAAGTTATCTCCAACCACATGGGTGGAAATGTGGCTTTTTGGCCTTCTTGTTTGTCCTCCTTCCTTGGTCTCACCTTGATTCCTTCTGGAGACCTTTCATTTCACAGCCTTAGCTGGAGAACATTCTGGGTCCCCCTCTCCCTGATGAGGTCACACCAGCCCTGCCCTCACTAACATTTGATTATTTTTTACACCAATGGCCCTAATAAAAATACCATGCCATCTTAACTTTGGATTGTCTCTGCATCATGAGCAACATGAGAAATCACTTGCTCTCTCTGGACTGTGTTAGAGAGAAGTTCGATTGTCCCAGAATCCATTGATTTCCATACGAATTATGCCAGTTCCCCGTGCAATGTGGAGTTTGTGTGTGTGTGTCTTTCCTCCCCAAACTGTGGATATTTGTTAGTCACTTAATTTATAGACCAAGAAGAGGCTTAGCAATTCTTGATGAGTATATATACCCTTAAAGAGGGGCATTGGTCAGGATTTCCATCTAATTCGTTTGTGAATCTGGAAGATGTTTGGGACAGAGTATCCATAGCTTTTTGAAGAGTGTGGCTGTGGATCCTCTAGGTGCAAAGGTTACATAGAGATGAATAAAGGTTTAGGAAATAAGGCCCCTGCGTCATCGTGGTTGGGATTTTCAGCACCCATCAGAAGTCACAGTTCACAGAACCCACAGGCTCTGCTGTCCTGGGCATCAGTTTGGTTCTCAGAGGGTGTTTATGAGAGTGTGGGGTAGGCTGTGAGCCTCATCTGTTAGGCAAACATAGCGCTCACTCAAAGCCCACCAGGGAAGCCCCACCTTTATAGAGTGTTGCTTGCGTTTTCTAGTTTGTCTTTATTTGATATCGGGGAAGTAGCAGATGTATTGGAAAAACTGATACCACTTAGTGATTAATAAGTTGAATTTTGGCTTTGAGGTAAATATTGAGGCCAACTATCCACTGAGTTAAACCCCCTTCTAAAGTCAAAGCACCATCCCAGTGTCCAGAGACTTGTTTTGTTGGTAACTTTCAATTTATATGTGATTAAATCGGTTAAATAAAAATGTGAATCAAGTGTAAAGTTGTTTTCTCTTGTTTTTGTTTTGGTTTAATTGAGTTGTAAAAATTTGATGTCACATAGGTATGGAAATCTCTGTTCTAAAATGTAATGTTTATGTGCACCGACCTGCATATATGTACTAACAGCACATACATGTATGCACATATTTCCATGTATTTACACACATACCTAGATAAATATACATGCATACATGTATGTGTAAAATAATGATTTATCACAAAACTTAGAGTACTTAATAAATTATGCAGAGGTCAGTGTTATACAATGTGATTCTCTCTATGAACTGGGATGCACAGTGCACAGTCACCCATAGCATGGTGCCATTTATTTTCAATATTTGGTATTGACAACATTGATTTTTTTTTTCAGACAGGTCTCACTGTGTAGCCCAGGCTAGCCTCATTGAATTCCTGATCTTCTTGCCTCAGCCATAGGAGCGCTTGGATTATTGGGGTACACCCCTATATCTTGAACGTATTAATTTTAAGATGAGGCAAGAAAGTCTTAGATGATGAATCTTGTGCTGAGGATTTCCAGCTTTGTCTTGCAGGAGCTCAGTGGGCAGAGGTTGGGCAGACTTTCCATTCCTTTAGCGCTAGTCCCTCCCTACGGAGGTGCTGGAGTAGCACTGATGATGTCAGCTGGAGAACTGGCAGGATTATTAACAGACTCACCTCTGCTGGGTTTCTCTGGAAGCCTTGGTTGCTTGCATTTCATATGAGGTAATTTGATTTTTATTAATAGAAGTACTAGATAAGTTTCTCAACTGGGAACTCCACAGACATGCCGTTTCCTCTTCTTCGTTTACTTTCCTCTTGTTAAAGTCATCAAAATGTTGACGGCTGCATAACTCTTTTTAAAGCATTCATAACCTGACAGATATTACAGATATTTGTCATTTTACTTCCAGTAAGTGACAGCTGAAATGAGCTCCTCGCGCTGTTGGAGGAGAGCACGGGTGTAGTGAGTCCAGTCAAATTTGTCTCCTGTTTTCTTAATGTACAAGTGATCTCCAGCTTTGTTAAAGTGAGGGGAACAGAGGAATGTGGACAAGGATCTGGGAGCCACGAGGTTCGGGTTTGCTGGGCACACAGCAAATCAGACAGCAATATCCAGAGGGCTGCTGTGCCTCCTGGGCCCAGTGTCACACTCTTACACCAAATCTTTGCCCTGCTTCACTGCTCCTAAGAGACAGCTCTGATTTGGGGCTGATGCCTTCAGGCTGCAGGTTTAGTGCTTCGGAAGCATTCTGTACCGTATCTAGGAAGCATGAACGGCACCGTGTAGAGATTCTACCCGGCCTCTGATTCCCCCCTAGGGTGGCTAGAAGACCCAAGCCAGGTTTGCTTTTCCTAAAAGAGTAAAGCTAATAATTCCTATTTATGGATCACATACATACTACCAAGTGTGTAGCAAGCAAATCTTATGTATTATTTCATGTTAGTTCCATGCAACCTTAGAGAAATCGAGCAATCTGTAAAAAGGTGATTGACACAGCCAATAACTGGTAGACCCACAATTCTCTTTTAGATACTAGTGAGTCTAAAGCAATTCTTGTTGACATTGTGCAAGTCACAAAGGCTCTCTGCGATGCTTTTCAGGTATTTTGGGGATGGTCACACATCTTAGGGTGTGTGAAGACCAAATGAGGTGGCGACCCATTTGCCTTCTGAGAAACAATTGGTTACATGTGGCAATGTATCAGTGTTGTTATCATAAACACCAGTAAGATCCACATTGCCAGTCTGGTGATGTGTCTAGATCAGTAATTTTGCTTTATTTCTTTATTGTATTATAGTCTCTCACCCACAAAAGTTTACCTATTTTCACCCCTGTCACCCACTAAAGTTTATCTCTTTTTCCTTTTTCAAAGCCTAGAATGGTATATGTAGATTTGCCTGGCTTACAATACCATCTCTTTCTTCAGTATTCATATAATGTAGTTCAGATGTTCTTAATTTTAAGCCAACAGTGACTAACCAGACAAATAGTCAAGCCATCTCAAAGGAAAACAGGTCAGAATTGGCTTATCAGGGAGTCCCTGTGAGGTGGTTTTGTGTATGACACTCCTTAAAACTGTACCTCCTGCTTCAAGTCCAGTAGGAGAGAAGAAGATCAGTCCCTGGAATAAAATCTCCCAGGCAGGGTCCTGCTAGCTTGGTAAACTTAGTTAGGTGTATGTCCCATCTTTGGACTATTGGTAAGACTACTGATTTGGGCCCTATCTTGAGACAGGGAAGTAAAGTTGATCACTCATGAACAAGATCCTAAATACTGTCAGGAGTAGAAAGAAGGATTTTACAAAGGAAGGCTGCCAACCCTTTTTCAGTAAAAAGGAAACCAAGACTTTCTTATTGCATATAGCTATTATCTGTCCATCTCTATCTCAGCACAGACTGTAGCTCTTTAAGCACAGGTCGTCATGAAGTTGCTTCTGTTTTTTCTCTTATGTGCTCTAGCATGCCTCACCCCCTTATGTATTGCACCTGCACAATAAGAATGCTGTGTATTTTCTCCATTAGTAGATTACGTTATTGAGAATGAAATATGCCAAAAAGCGAGGCATCCAGGTATCCCGTGCTCTACCATGAAGAACGAAAGGGAAGTAGATTGGACAAGCTGAGAACAATAGTACAGAAGTTTCCATCTTTTCATCGAGTGCATTGCCCCTTCCTCAGGTGTGGCCTTTGGTTAACCTGCCCGGGGGCACTGACAGAACATGTCCTAGAGAGAAGGCTCCTGTCTTTTTAGCATGATAAATGTGCTGTTAATGACAGGGGAACTTTCAGCCCAGTATAGATTTATCATGGGCAGTGCTGCAGGAAGGGAAGCTATATTAACCTCTTGTTGATCTGCAGTCACTCCACCTGACGCTCGGGAGCCCAATTAACATTATTGATTTGAATCACACTCATCAAGATCAACTTATTTTCTGTTAATTTCTTTCAACACAGAGAGAGCTGAAACCAAGCACAGAGGAGTTGCGACAGAGTGATTGATTTGGCTATGAAAAGCATGTTTTGTATCATAATCTCATTTTAATGTTTTAATAGTTGAGCTCTGCCAAATTGCTTTTGATGAAGGAGTCATTTTCTGGACTGGGTGCTGGGCAAGCCTTATACTGGTCAGCTATTTCTACGTATTTTCTGTATTTCTCTGTGTTCTACCTAAAGCAGCCACTTCTTGATTTTCTCTGTAGGTTGACTGTGGTCAGGCAGATGTGGCAGGGTAGCAGGGAGCCATGTTGGTTTGAGATTTGCTCCCCATGTGTTTGCTCCAGAAGCCCAGAGTTACTAGGCAAGCCCTTCTCATGGGAGATAAGGACTGTGAAGTAGCACAGGGACACTTAGCTCATGTTACCTGGCAGTACTTCATTGGGCTGGACAAACTTCATGGCCAAGACTAAGATGAGTGAGTGGGGCAAGCAAGTAGCCTCTACCCATGATACTGAGCAACAGTCCGGCAGTCAGGGGCCTTCTGGCCTCATGCCTCCAAGGTCAGAGTGCCGAGGTGAGCTGTTTCATCCTCATGGAGTCAAGGAGGTTCCTTGACTTACACAAGCAATAATGACTTCAGACTTCACATAGAGATGGTGTCTTTTTTCCTCTTGGATCCCAAAGAAGCACAAAGTCAGTCTGTTCTGACTGACTGAATGGATGCGTGAATAATCAATAGTAATCTTGTTTCATTTGTGGGATAGTAGGGAAAAACATGAATGTTAAATAGAAGAGCTATTTATGAATTAAAGCAACCACCTAAAGCACGTATACATGTGTGTGTCTGCTCTATAAATATGTACATACACATAGATGCTATGTGCTATGTCATTAAGTATATACGTGTCTACAAATTTTATATATAGATATGCTGCATAATATGTATACATATATGCACAGTTATATATGCATATAGAATATTGTACGGTATGTACACTGTGGATTTTTCTGGTAACCCTGTGATGAAGAAATTTGACAGCCAGCTACCCACTTAGCAGGAGTTGGAGGGAGGATTTGCACTTCTGTTGTTGAACTCTACTTTGAATGTCCTATGTCAGGCCCCATAGCAAATACTTGGTCCTTTTCCACAAGGGCCTTCTGCTCACCTTGAGCCCAACCAATGGACTTAGTGCAGCATCAGTCCTGCTGAGAGGAGCCTGTTAAAAGTGGACACACGGAACTTAAGAAAAAATGGACCGAGCAGGCGGCTTTCCCTTCCCATCTGAAATTAATGCCCGCTGTATAAAAACATAAAGCATCTCCATCCCAAGAGACTCGCCTGACATTTTAAAACTTTCATCTGCTTGGATTCATGGTGTTCCAGGAGGGAATTTACACGTTGCTGAGTTCCAGCAGCTGGCTGACGGTGGTGTATACCTCTGTCGTGTTGGGCCGTGCTTGCTACAGGCCCAAACAAATTATATAGCTTGTTTAGTTCCCTTTAAAAACAATAATGGGTCTATTCAGATTTTATCTGTCATTTGACTTTGTGGTTGAGCAGTATTAATAACGTTGTTGTCAAGCAGGCCAGAGAAGTTCTTACAGAAGTTTCTAGGCTCCTGTAATAGGCCAAGGAGCACAAAGGAAGCATGGGGATGGTCTTGGCATAGCTTGCCTACATGTTACTACCCCATTGTGCCAATTTGACCGAGGCTTTAAGAGTCCTGCATTTCATGTTGTTTTTCATAGAAGCTGGCTGTAGCCTGTGCATGATTAATCATGGCTGGGATACATCACACTTAGGACGGTATTAAATTATAGCAACAAAACCATGCACAACCAGTTCATAACCTTATATGAACATTGTGTGCTACTGTAATCCTAGAGAAATACTGCATATCCAAATTAATGGGGAAGAAAATGTGCTGTGCTCTTGGCTTTCCATGTCTGGCAAGGTACTTGAACAGTGTTTGTTTTGTCTCCTTTATCCTACATGAGAGCTGACAGAGGAAGCCTTATTTCTTTCTCCTTATTACTGTGGGCTTGTGCTGTGGAGGGTGTTTGCTGGGTGCCAAGCTTAGCATGGAAGCTAAAATGTGCTTTCCCATGTTCCTCATCTCATGGAGCCCCTTCTGAGTGTGGAACACAGAGGACTTACTGCTCTTGAGGATTCTCTTGTCCCTCTGCTGATCCACCAGTCAGAGCTTATACATTTTATGGATCTGTGTCTTACCTGGGGAACACGTGTATGTATTTCTGAAAGAACCAATTTAACATCTTTTGTTCTGAGACAGAGTCTGTCTGTGTAGCCCTGACTGGCCAGGAACTCACTCTGTAGACGAGGTTGGCCTAGAACTCACAATGATCTGCCTGTCTCAGTCTCTTGAGTGCTGGACTTAAAGGTGTACTTAAATACCATCATTCCAGGCCTGGTTTTGTTGCATATGTATGTGTATATATAGTGTGCTTATGTGTAGTTTATTTTCTCTTTGTCTTTTTGAGTGGGGGGCACCCAGTTTCCAAATAATTACAGGGAGACTTATTCTTTCTTATGAATTCCCTGTCTTAGCTTGGATTGTTTCTAGCCAGCTTTTCTTAAGTCATCATGTCTACCTCTTGCCTCTGGGCTTGTATCTTTCTCTGTTCTATGTTCTTTTCTTTAGTTCTTACTCTGTGGTTTGCTTTGTAGCTAGGTGTCTGACCCGTTATGTCCTCCTCTCCTCCTTTTCTTGATCCTCAATCTTCTCTTCCCAGATTTTACCTCCTATTTATTCTCTCTGCCTACTTGTCCTGCCTATCCTTTCTCCTGCTTTGCTAGTGACTCTTCAGCTCTTTATTGGACCAATCAGGTGTTTTAGGCAGGCAAAATAACAAAACTTCGCAGAGTTAAACAAGTACAACATAAAATAATGCCACATGTGTTTGCATTATTAAACAAATGTTCCACAGCATAAACAAATGTAACACACCTTAAAATAATATTCCACCTCACATGTATGTATGCATATGTGTTACATACTCATGGACATACTTATGTGTGGGTGTGTATGTATATGTAAGGCTCAAGGTGGAGACAGGATTTCTCACTAAACCCAAAACTTGCCATTTTGGCTAATCTGACTAGCTGGCTTGTTTTGGGGATTCCCACCTATGTCCCTGACACTCTGGGATGGCAGGCAGGACACATGCCTACCTAGCTTTTGTATGGGTGCTGAGGTTGAAACTCCAGTCCTCAGGCTTGGGTGGTAAGCACATACTCTCTAAGCCATCACTCCACTGTTGGGGAATATTATTTAAGGTGTGTGACTTTTGTTTATGCTGCATCTGTTTAACTCCATGAAGCTGTGATTCTTTGCCTGTCTAAAACGCCTGATGGTCTAATAAAGCACCCAACAGCCAATAGCAGGGCAGGAGCAAGGACAGGAGGGGCTGGCAGCCAGAGAGAATAAATAGAAGGAGAAAGGAGGAAGAGGGCAAGCAAGAGAACAATGAGAGGTGGACATCAGGGGCCAGCCACCCAGCTACATAGCCAGCCACAGAGAAAGAAGTAAGACATATAGAAGTAAGAAAAAAAAAAAGCCCAGAGGCCAAAGGTCGTCGGGATAATTTAAGAAAAGCCAACAAGAAACAAGACAAGCTGAGTAAGAGTAAGCCTCCATGTGATTTATTTCGGAATTGGGTAGTGGACCTCCAAAAGAGCAAAAACAAATAACAATACTCCACCCTCATTGCAGGGGCTTTGGCAATCAGCTCTAGTATGGCTGGTAACCCAGGAATTAGAATTTCTATCTTAAATGTCTTGTTGGGTAAAGATAAATTGGAAAATAAATTAGAGGGCAATGAAGGAACACTAGTGTCTCCTTCCTTCTCAAAAATTTGTCAGCCAGTGAGAGAAATGGCCAAATAGATTTATATAAGGGGCTCTGGAATCTATGGGCCGAGTCAGATGAAGAGATCTCTCATATTTTGGATTCTAAACGTGAGTTACTTTATCTCTTACCTCTGCCCTTTGTGACAGTCACCACAATGAATTTTCATCTTGTGGCCATTGTAAAGGGGCCCTGGCTTTAACTTTAGATTTCACTATGGGACTTGAATAGCAATAAAGTTAGCTGAACAGTCCTGTCTCCCACAAATGACAAAAGGAGAGGTATGAGGTCTACTGTCACCATCTGGTCAACCTCATACCTACAAGGTAACAAAGGCACAGCCAGTATCTCACTTATGATTCCTTTCCAATTGCCATCACAACTCTCTTGTGACATCACAAAGTTTTTTTTAATTTTAGACAGGTAGAGGTTTTTAAAAAATATTTATTTTAGAAGTTACTTTGTTGAGATGGAGCCATAGGAAAATGTTATTTTGGAGATAAGGAGCTATTACGTTTCACCATGAGTGTTCAGATCAGGGTGTGGACTTGGTAGCTTCAGGCCTTCTGGTTCAGCGAGGCTTATGGCTGTAGCCGAAGAGCCCACAAGAGGCATTTCCCACTTTCCTCCATTTCCTCATTGCTGTGTGAATGTGGTCAGCTGTAGCGCAGCAGGTGGAGGCCCACCTCCCTGGAGAAAGACTGACCAAGAGGAGTTTCCCTGGTGACCGTAGCAAACTGCACAGTGTCATCCTTTGTCCACTCTTCTTCAGTGTGTCCATTGGAAGCTGGCTGATTTCCAGACTCTTGGATAGCAAGATTGATGAGATGCGGCCTCTGGCTTTGAGGATGTTGGAGCTGCAGTGGGGTGGGGGGGCTGAGATACCTACTTCTTGTCTTTGTGAAGATTCTGGCCTTCTATATATCTTGAGGTCTCAGCTTAAATGTGACTCTCTTGTAGAAGCCCATTCTCTAGACCCCAAGCCAACTGAGAGCCCCTTACCACTCACGCCTGCCCCTTGATGCTTATTTATCTAGTAGATTCTGGTCAGCTCTGTCCTCAGTCACACCATAAGCTCCTAAACTAGGCTTGGGGTCTCTGCACCTTCGCTTATCCTGACACCTGGCAGAAAGCTTCTCAGGATGTTTGCTGTCTGGCTAGCCTGAGAGGTCCTAGTTCATGCTCTTACACAGTTGATGATGTCTTTCTTATTTATTTTCATAATGTTTTACAGTCTCCACACCTTTTAACAACCAAGCTCCACAAACTAGATATTTATTTAAATGAAAGAAAATCTGTGAGCCTAATGCTGTCTTTTTAGGAAGTTCATTCAGGCTGTGTGTTTGATAATTCACACCCACTTCTTGTTTTAGGTTTTCTTTCCACCCAAGACATTGGATCTGAATTCAGAACAAGGTTTAGTAAAAAACAAAAAAAACCCAAAAAAACAAAAAAAAAACTGTTGAAAAAATATGTTGAATCAGCATATGGGGAGAAGCAAAGGGCTTTGGAATTATTTGTGGCATTATCTTAGTGGATTCTTTCTAAGACAGAGTCCTAAGTAGCTCAGGCTAGCCTAAACTATATAGTCAAGGATGAGTATCTGATATTCCTGTTTCCACTTTTCCAGTCTTGGGGCTACTGTTTGAATGTATTCTTGAGAGAAGGCCAGCCGGCTCCTGGTTGGGGATGCCCATCTCTTAGCCCTTTCTTAGGTTCACCGCGCTAGTGCTTGCCTTGGCACTTGATGTAAGTTTTTAACGCCATTGGTAGAGGTCCAGACATTGCCTTCTATAATGGCCAGTGGATGTGAGTGCCTCCTCCAGGATTGAATCTCTATCATTCTCTGACGCCTGACAGTCAGGTTATGTGTAGGGACCACCCATGGTGCCCTTTCTAGAATAAGCCAGTTTGTTATCTGCACACAGACAGGTGTCTGTCCCAAGAAGAGGTGTTCATCATTCTGTCATTGTCACTAGAAGTGACAGATGAGCTTCTGTCAGAGGAAAGGCCTCGGTACTGGTCCTTCTGGAGCTTTAACTGCTGTTTTCCAAGCACAGCAGACAACTCTCTGTGGAGAGCTATGGTCACATTACTGAGGGCATCCACGTGCCTTCCCAGGGTTGAGCTGGTTTGGTGGCTTTCACTTTTTTAGGGTATTTTTTGACTGTGTTGGGCATTAAGGAAAATGTTTTAAATTCCCATCTATGTGTGTGTGGATGTTTGCGTCCCCACATAAGAAGTGTCTCTAGACAGTGTTTTCCCTTACTGTCTGCGGTGTTCTGTGATGTGGTCCCTTCATTACATCTGCTTCTGAAGTCTGCGCTGTCTCCTCCCTGTAAGGGTGATGGAGGGAGCCTTAGGTATTTCCTCAGTTTTACATAAATCATTAGAATCAAAGCTGGGATGTTACTCAGGGCTCCTGAACTTGGGGATTTGGTGTTCATGTCTAAATATTTTTTACTCAGAAGTACATTTTTGTGTATCCATGTTTCTCTTTCTGTCTCTGTCTGTGTGTGTGTGTGTACATGCGCATGTGTCCATACATGTTTCACTTTTCTTTCTGGTTAAAAAGTGATTGTCAAAGAACCACCACCCCTTTTTGGACTCAGTACACATCTTGTGTCTGTTCCACAGAACTCTGTCCAGTTTAAGGTTGCATGCACAGCTGTTTCTTTCCCCCATTCCAGGCCCCATCACAAAAGACATGTGCTTCTTGTCCTCCTGTTATTTTCTGCTAACGGTGGTGGTGTGGAGGGCTTTATTCCTTCCCCAGAAGAATGTGTGGCTAGACGGCATCATTAGAAGTGTGTTTAAGGAAAGAGGGTCATCTTGAGCCTTTTGCCCCTCATTAGAAGGGAACACCTTTTGCATTCAAGAAGCTTTAAGCTGCACTCCCAAGTAGAGAAGGGGGATTTAAAGATGGCAGGTGTGAGTAGGGTTAGATGATGCGGTAGGTGGTCCTGATGCTGTGGTCTCTTCCTGTATTCTCAGCTCTTTTTCATAGCCCACCTACTCATTTGTCCCTTCTAGAGATTGAATGTGTCCCTTCAGCAAGGACCTGAGTGTTCTGTCTACACACAGCATCTGTATTCTGTAAATTCCCTTTCAAAATGTCTAGCCAAAAAGTGCAGACACAGTGGGGTGAGATATTTAAAATGAAGCCTAGATTTAAAACATACTGAAAGACAAAAAAATAAGAGAAATAAAATCTGGGCTGTTTTTCTAACTGTGAAGAATGACCTCCCTGGTGGCAAAGGGCTTCCTCTTGCCTTGCAGTGAGCTGTCTGAGCTTGCTGTGAGTGTTCTTAGGGGCCACCATACATGATTGTGGCTTCTGCTGTGTCCTCATCCTAACTTTGCCCTGTGGACACTGAACCCAATAGTAAGGGAATCTTTCTATGAGATTTTATCATTTCTTTTTTTTCATTTATAACTTAGTGTTGTTAGAGAAGGGTCAGCTAGCAAGAGACTTGCCACGTAATCTAGAGGATCTGAAATTCCCAGAACCCATGTAAAAAGTGGCATGTGGTAGCATGAACTTGTAATCCGTATTCGGGGGGCAAAGATAGGAAGTTCTCTGGGGCTTGCTGGCCAGTCAGCTTAGCCCTGTCAGCGAGCTCCAAGCGAATGAGACACCCTGACTCAGAACAGCAGGAGGTATAGACCTTGAGGAATGACACGTGAAGCTGACTGTTGTACTCTGGATGCACATGCGTACATGTACCCTCTGAACACATGCATATACACACACACATCATACACACACATACACTACAGCAATCATTATTTAAAAAACTTAAATTATCATGTAATAGTTGAATACAATTTGGTGGTCTATAGCACACGCTGATGAAATCAATCATGGTAATTGCTTTGTGACTTGAGATCATCTGCTTAGATTCTAACACCTGGGCTGTGGTCACCTGTGCATTGAGTTGTGCGCCCGTGGGTGCCCTGTGCTGTGCTCACCCTGCCTGAAGCAGGAGCCTGGAGCCACATCTGCCTTTGAACCGCCACAGGCCCCTCTGTGCCTCTCCCCATCGCTCCTGTTAGCTGAGTGGTCTGGAGGGACTCCTAGCTGTAATATTTCTGATTCGGAAAAACAGCTTCTCTTGGAGAGAAGCATTAATTAGATGCAGAGGGGGAGTTATTCATCCTTCGTGTGGGGGCAGTGGGGAGTGAGGGAGAGAAGTACCACACATAAATTATGTCCTGTTTGGGCAATGTGTCATGCTTGTCAGCTGTCTGTTGCCAGAGAGCCACACTGTAGCTAAATACTTGTGACACCTTGCCCAATCAAGGTAGAGGGGAAAGGATGTTATGGGAGCCTCTTTGTGACAATCTGTGCTAGTTTACATTAGCTTAACCCATCACTTTTTCCTCTGTGCATGGAGAAATTTGTTAAATTAATTCTGTTGCAATTAGTAGATTTATGGGAAAGTACCCTGTTATCCTTTAATTGGAGAGCATAAAACTACAAACTGAATCCACGAGTTCTATTTGTGTAATAGGCAATCTATCTACGACAAGATTTGATCGATGGATTCCTATGATGCCCTTGCCTTGTTTTATATTGGCTGTCAGCGCTTAACTGGGACTGAAGTATCTGGGTAACAAAAATTGATATAATGACTTAATGCGCCTTATTCTCTTTGAGCTACATCAGTTTAGAGCACTTCTGAGAGAAAAATGTCTGGAAAATATCAGGGACTCATTTATCAACCTGTTTTCATTAGCATACTGCCTGACTCTGGTAAGGATTTGAATAAAAAAAAAGCAGGATAGTACAATTTATTTCATGTCCCATATTTCTTGGATGAAAGGAGACCTCTAATAAAAGAAAAAAAATACAGAAAGAGGCTTTTTCTAGTTGGCTTTTCCATAACGAAAAATCCTATCCCACCCCTAAAAAAGGGATTCTTGTTTGTTTGAATTTTTGCTGTTGGTGATAATCTGGGGAAACATTCCTGGGGAGGTAATTAGAAAAGCTACACAAACCACATGGTGGTCTTGATATGTAGAGAAAAAAACATTTCAACACCACAACAAAATTAATCAAAAATACCCAGGTTATGTGAATACCTGCCCCTGTTTGCTTTGCTCTGTGTGTGTGTGTGTGTGTGTGTGTGTGTGTGTGTGTGTGTGTGTGTTTGAAATGTAGTTAAACAATGAACACAGAGAGAGAGGCACTCTGCATAAGTGGGCATTTTGTACCATTAAGAGATTTTGGAAAGTAAAGGTCTAGTGTTCCTAGCTCTCTGGAGTTAGAGCCGAGGGGAACTAGAAACAGATCAAAATGTTTGTATAGTGGGCAAAATGCGTTTGGTCTATGGAGTCATTTGTCCTCCGCACCGTAGGATGCGAACCACAAGAGGTAATAATAACTGACAGGCAGTTGCATGGGAGTGAGTCCTTTTTTTTGCATGAAATTTTTATGCATCAGTCAGCCTGCATGCAGTGTGCCTAATGTATAAAATAAATTGGTGCATAAATCAGATTAAGAGCAGCACGTTGCCAACTTTCGCATTTGCACACAGGAATCCAATATGGATATGGAGGAATTCCCATTTTTTAATCTCTAATAGGGTGTGGGCAATCTCTCAGGTAGATTTTGCACACAGAAACATTTTATTCACTTACCTCCGTTGCCTCTCCACCAGAAATAACCACAGAGGCAACGTCGTGAATGTCAGGGCAGCAGTGTGGGGTTTCCTGTAACACCGGCTGCATACGGAGGGAAGCGGCACAGTATTTAAGATAATATTGCAACCCTGTCTATAGCTCCTAATTATGGCAAGGAATTGGTGTGCCAATCGATAGTGATTTATGGTGGAGATACACAGTGCGTATGGCTAACATTGATCTGCATGTAAATTCCTTGACATAATAAGAAGTTATTAGCAGTGACAGTCACTGTCTGACTGCTAATTCATCAGTACACCCTCTATGTGTGTGAGTCTCACTGGCTGTATACTGGGGCCAGTATGCCACACTGTTTGCCTCCTGGACGTTAGGCCCTGACATCTAACACCTCAGGAGCTGCTATTGAACTGGTGAGAATGGAGGTCACATTGACCATGTCTGCCAAACAACGGTTCCGTGATCAACCAGCAAGACAGGGGATAGGCCTTGCTTGTGTGTTTTTTTTAAGCCCCAAATGCCTTACAAATATTTGACCCTGAATTTAAAAAATTACCATAAGTGTTAAGTGTTGTATTTAATACATTTTTTCCCTAGCAGTATTTGCTTAAAATTCCCCGATAGCAAATTTTTACAACAGTTGATTAAAACATAATGGCTTTACTTTGTCCCCTTCTTTCTCTTACCGCTTATGAATGATCATAAATTAAAGCCGCTCTACTTGTTTGTCATCTCTCTCATGGCTCTGCATGTTCTGCATTTCTGCTGCCCCAGACCCGAGCCCCTTCTGAAATTCAGTCTTTAATCCTGTGCCCCTTTGTTCTCCTGTCTCCTCTTTCCTCTGGCAGGTCTCCAGAACTCCAGAACTTCTCCTTCACAGCCCCACTTCCCTCTCTTTCCCTGCAGTGATCCCTGCTAACTGGCCTGAAAAGTCTCCTGTGATTTCCATTCAGGATCCAAGTAGAGTCTTGGTTCGTCTTCTGTGGGTAAAATCTCTGTCCTTGCCTGTAACGTTCCATTACTGTAACTGATAGTTTGTTGTTTAAAACATTCTGTCATGTCCTTTTATGGCCTGATATTTTTTGCATAAGAGTCCCTGCATCAAGAAATTATTTTTTAAACTGAATGTTTAAAAAATGTGAGGTGTAGGCCCTTTTTTCTCTTCTCCATTCTTTTTTTTTATTGAGAAAAGGAAAAAAAAGTATCCGCCTCCTCCCAGCCTCCCGTTTCCCTCCCCCTCCTCCCACCCTTCTCCTCCTCCCCCTCTCCCCCTCCCTCTCCAGTCCATAGAGCAGTCAGGGTTCCCTGCCCTGTGGAAAGTCCAAGGTCCGCCCCCCTCCGTCCATGTCTAGGAAGGTGAACAACCAAACTGGCTAGGCTCCCACAAAGCCAGAACATGAAGTAGGGTCAAAACCCCGTGCCATTGTCCTTGGCTTCTCATCAGCCCTCATTGTTCGCCATATTCAGAGAGTCCGGTTTTATCCCATGCTTTTTCAGTCACAGTCCAGCTGGCCTTGGTGAGCTCCCAATAGATCAGCCCCACTGTCTCAGTGGGCGGGTGCGCCCCTCATGGTCCTGACTTCCTTGCTCATCTTCTCCCTCCTTCCGCTCCTCATTGGGACCTTCGGAGCTCAGACCAGTGCTCCAGTGTGGGTCTCTGTCTCTATCTCCATCCATCACCAGATGAAGGTTCTATGGTGGTATGCAAGATATTCATCAGTATTGCTATAGGATAGGGTCATTTCAGGTTGCCTATCCTCAGCTGCCCAAGAGGTGGCTACTTCTTTTGGAGGAAAAGCCTTGGAAAGTTGGTAAAGTCATGGATGTCAATAGATTAACTCCAGCTATGTGGCACTTGCTGCATCTTGAGAAATACAAAGAGTTACATACAAAAAAGAAGGGCGTTGTGGGCAGCAGTTTTAGTTGTAATACTAGGGTAAATAATTGTAGCAACAATTTTAATTTCAGACTTTTAATTAAATATATTAGTTAGTCTCATCTAAGTTATGCTGGAGTAACAAGTAACCCCCACTATCTCAAAGGAGCAAACAACCAGATATAGTTCTTGCTTGAGCCACATGTACATAGACTTGCAGAGATCTCTCAATCATTTCAGATCACACAGGATTCAAGATGGAGGAGCACTCAGCATTGTGACTTACTACACATTGACCCAAAGAGGAATAAAGGGGAATAAGTGTTCTGGAGGGTCCTGTATTGGCAGGCCCCTCTGCTCTGTAGAGTAACTTGTGGATTAGGGGTTGGGGGGTAGGGTTAGGGTTAAGGGTTAGACCTTATTCTTATCTTGTAACTCATGGAGAACTAGAACTGTCTGCTGAACACTTTTCATGTCTAACACTTAGTTTCTCAGGAAAGATAAGTATTTAAGAAAACCTCTCAGAAGATAAAGACAGTGGGGTCACTATCAATGAGACCCGAATCAGTGTTGATTGAGTGGTTAAGTTTTGGAATAGTGAACCATTTTTACTGATCGTGAGATGGAAATCCATCCACAGAAGAACCTCTCCTGGATGCTCCTGGAGTAGAGTCATGGGATGAGCCAGCTTTCTCACCTTGAATTCAGCGTGGCTCCTCCTGCTCCTCTCTGTGATCAGTCCTTGGCTGACGGCTCTCACTTTATCTCCCTGCTCCGAGTCTACTGAGCATTGCATCTCCCCTTTCCTGACTTCTTTGCTACTGTATCATCCCTCCCCCCATGAGATTATCAAATCTTTATGTTGGGCACTAGAATTTGAACACTGTATTGTATTTTGTGAGTTTGACATGATGTGTTTGAGAAGATGATGAGAGACTCCCATGGGAGATGTCCAGCAGGGTCACTCCTCAGAGTTGAGATCAGTAGAAATGATGCCTACTGAGAGGATTATCGATTTCCTTGTTTATAGCACATATCCACCTTGCCTTGAGAGAGGGAGGGGCCTAAGAATTTGTACTGGAGAATGATCAGATGTTCTGTATTTTTCCTGTTTCAGTAGGATTGCATGACTGTTCTGGTTAAAATTTCTACTGGATTATTTTTATTTTCTTTTCTAAAATTAGTCCAAATTTTACACAAGATATTAGGAGTTGGTGAATAAATTCTATATGTAATGGGGACATAAAAACTTTACATCACTTAAGGTTGAGAGATACTGAGTGATCCTTTCCAGATGCTTTCCCTGTACTCAAGGTGGACCTTCCTGCTGGCAGAGTGTCCGCTGCTTCTGATGTTTACAATTATGGGTAGATGCACTTGTCAGCAGGGCACGTGTTGGAACCCAAGGCCTCAGACTGTGACATTTCAGCAAGTGACTTGTGTCTGAAGAAGATAGTAGCATGTCTGCATGGCAACAGAGTGGCAGGGAGAGCTATCTTCTCTTCCTACCCTTGTTGGCTCCATGACTTTTGTGTGACACTTGTGTGCCACTTGAAGTTAGAAACAAAAGCCTAAGTTCAATGAGTACCTTCTATATGCCAACTATACACATATAGCTCTTTGCATGTTATACATATATCTGGTGTGTTTCATAATACATGTCTACATTCGAGAGTGTGTAAATATGTGTATATTTCTTCTTTGCTCCCGAGGGCATATTTGGAGGAGATACTCTGGTATGACTAACACCCAAGAGCAACTTGTTCTTGCTAACTATGTGTTGGTTGACATCCCCCCAGAACTTTACATCAGTAGACTCCCTTCATGCTAACATGCTCATCTGGAGTAGACACTTTCATCAATTCCATCTGAAAATGAGAGAGCTAAGCTATGGTGTCCAGTTTGCATAAGGCCACACGGACACACACAAGCTGTATCAGTGTTTAATGTTTAGCCTCAGCTAGTGTCCCCACTTGGTTCAGATGCCCATCGAAGGAGCAATGCAGCAGATGTGGGCACTGTTCTGGGTCCACCTCAGAGTCTCTTGAAGCAGTAGGTACTGGCTACAGTTTTGCCTCTTTTGTTCTCTGTAGCATTTACAACTTTTATTGTGACTTCTGGCTGCAGGGTGTCAGTTCTAAGATCTATTTTATTAAATCCTTAAAAGACAGAGCCTTTATAATCTTGTTTATAGGTTGAGGATTGACTACAACCCCCCTTTATTCTTCAATCTGAGGTTGTTTGATTGAGGTGTTTATGTGTGATTAATGTAAAGTACCCATTTTTCTTTTATACAAATCTTCCCTTCCTCTTCCCCTTTCCCTTCCAGTTGCTCTAGCTTGTTACCACTGTGTTCTGGACGCTTCCAGAGGATGGCAGTCAGTGCACTCACTCCAGCTCTTTTTGTGCATTCTGCACTATTTGATGTTGGTGCCACTGTGGTATTGAACACTGGGCTAGATATACAACATACATTTACTATTTTAATTCAAATTTCCCCAGAGCTGGGCAGTTGTTAGAAATGACCAATGTTACTTTGCGTCTTCTGATCATCTTCAGAGCTTGCTTGTACCCAAGAATATTAAAAATTCTTCAAAATCAAAAAATGTCATGCATTTTGGTCAGTTGACACCAAGGAAGGTGGGCGTTCACCCACTGTGTTAAAGCGTCACCGCGAATATGGTTGGCTAATGTGCTTTAACAAGACTACCATGGTTAAGAAAGTACAGACAATAATGTTGCCGGCCATCTTCCATGCCTTGTGTGTCATCTGGTAATGTTGTCTATAATCTCTGGGACTTTGGGATATCTCCTCATATGGGAAAATATTTCTATAAGTGGGAGATGAAGAATTTTTGAGGTACAACTTACTAAACCTGGATGGAGGTGGGCGGTCCTTGGACTTCCCACAGGTCAGGGAACCCTGATTACTCTTCAAGCTGATGAGGGAGAGGGACTTGATGGGGGAGGGGGAGGGAAATGGGAGGCGGTGACGGGGAGGAGGCAGAAATCCTTAATAAATAAATAAATTTAAAAAAATAAAAAAAAAGAATTTTTGAGGTAGAAAGGTTATCCTGATGGAACCTAGATGCAATCACAAGTATATTTATGGGAAAGAAAGAGATGCAGCACTCACAAAAAGAGGGATAAGCAGCAGAAGCAGGGAAGAGAGCAAGGTGGCTCGAAGCTAAGTGCTGGTGGCAGCAAGGAGGAGCTGGGAGATTTCCCCATGGAACTCTGGAGTGAGTATGGCCTTGTCAACACCTCCAGTTCACTACTGTGTATCACTGTGATGTGAGCATGGAGAAACATTATTTTCTAATGCTATCAACTTTGTGGAAAATTGTTACCATAGCTGTAAGAAATTAATACATCCACCTGAGTACGTTTTTGTTATTATTAATTTATTAAGGTTAAAGGTTGAACTGAAATTGGAACCAGATCTTTAAATTACTTTTTCAGTGCAGTGTAAGGGCACACTTTGCAAAAGCAATGAAACATCATGTGACATCCCCTTATGGTCTTCTGTTTAAAGGAATTATATATATATATACACATATATATATTTATATATAGTGTATGAAAACATTAAGTGTGGTAGGAGTGTGTACTATGTAAATTAACATATGTTGGTGTGCCTGATATATATATATATATATATATATATATACACACACATATATATATTTATATATAGTGTATGAAAACATTAAGTGTGGTAGGAGTGTGTACTATGTAAATTAACATATGTTGGTGTGCCTGATCAAATAGATTTGGAGAACTTGCTATAGAAGAAGAAGATTATCATTAAGATGAAATAAAATAAATATAAAAATTCCTGGAAACGGATGGGCATCCTGTTCAATGTAAGGATAGGTGGGTGGATGGAAGAAAGGATGAATTGGTGAGAGGGTGGTTGTAGGTAAGGAAGGATGGACAGATAGAAGGATGGGTAGAGAGATGAATGGAAGGAAGGCAGGGGTTGATACGTGGGGAGATGGATGGAAGGATGTCCTACTCAGTGATGGGTTGGCTCCTATTTAGAAGGAAATATGGATAAGTGGAGAATAGACAAAATGATGGATAGATGAATCTAAGGAAGGAATAATGGATGGGCAGATGTTTGAACATGAAGAGATGGAGGATCCTTGGTACAGCTAGAGACCAGGAAACCTGACTATAGGTACAGCTTAGCCATGAAATTAGGTGGCTTGACTTTGAAGGCTGTGGTCTTTTGGCTGCACCATCATGATATGGAGAACACTGCTTATAAAAATGCCTACTTCACAGTGTCCTGCAGATTAGCAAAGGAGTATTTGTGAAGAACAGATGGGGTGCTGACTTCTTCAGCATTGGGATGGGTGAGGGAAGGAGGAAGTATAATATAACATAGCGACGACTCCTGCATTGCCTGTGGCTTTGATGACTTGTCAGACACAGTAAAGGAAGGGGTACTTTGGAGGAGGCCTAGAGGGAGCTGTAACTGGCTGGGTTGTGGCTTTCCCTGCTATCTACTCACAAAGCATCTTCAGCTTCCTTTGGGTGACACCCATTACACTTAAACTTACTCATTTAGTGTCTCTCAGCCCTCCAGACAATAATCTCTAAGTGGTTACGTACATGGTGGAGTTTCAGCCAGTGTTTGCCAATGAATGCTAACAATTTTTATAAGAGAAAGCACTGTCACTTTGTCTTCCGCAGCCTAATAACATTGTGCTCCTAGTAAATGCTGGGTGGTCTGGGCTCAGAGGAGCAGCAGTGGGGCGGGGTGTTGTGGGATGCGGCCTAGATGCAGAGCATTAGGTCTTAGTCCCCTTAGGACCTTTACTCTTTCCCAGTGAGGCCTAGGTCTGAGTCCATGAAGAAACCAACTTGGGAGGACTGTGGAACTAACTATGGGAGCCCCATACCCCAGCTGACCTGAAAAAAAGTAAAACAAAGGGGCTAGGAGCTGGCTCGCTGGGTAAGGTGCTTGCTGCGTAAGCATGAGAATCTGAGTTCAGATGTGAAACACCCATTTACAAAGGTCAGGCGAGGAGGAACACACACACACACACACACACACACACACACACACACACACACCTACCTGTAATTCTAGCGCTACTGTGGGGAGGGCACAGATAGAGCTGGGAGCTCCCTGGGCTACTGTCTTGAAATCTGCAAGTTTCAGAATCAGGGAAAGGACTTGTTTTTTTTTTTTTTTAAATGAGGTGGAAGAGTGATAGAATTCGCCCAGTGTCACTTTCTCACTTTCACACACAAGTTCACACATGTATGCATGCATTTGCACATTTATATGCACACATGTGTGCACACATGCAAACAGCATAGACTTTTACAAAAAGGAAGGAAGATGCTAAAAAAGCACAAATGTGGATATGCCAACGGCAAACATTTCTGGAAATGACAAACTTCCAAGCTATATTTTGAAATGCAAATGGAACAGAAATTGCAGGGGAAGCAGCCCCAGCGGAAGCTTCCCATCCCGTCAGCAGCATTTGGGTTTCTAGGAGATTTCTCTATGAGTTGTGGTTATGGTTTTCATGTGCATGTCTCATTTTGACCTGAGAGTGAGAAGGATAATTTTGAGGTGATGAAAATAAATACTCGCCTGACTATTAAGTACAGAAATGGGTCTCTGGGCCCCACAGTATCAGCCCTACCATCTGAAATGTAAATATCTCCTGAAATTCCCATTTAAGAGCAGATTTCACCTGCAAGCAGACTGTCGTATCTTTCTGAAAAATATCCACACCCCAGTGAGGGAATAAACACATCATCACACTTCCCTGACAGATAAGCTTGGCTCTGTTCGGGTGTAAACTCATTTTTCTTGGGTTGACCTTTAAATAGTATTGTGTTATTGTATGGGATTTAAATCAATAATTTTGTCAAAGGAGAATATACTGTGAGGTTTTTTTCTTTATCATTTAAACAGTTCTGTAAACTCTCAAGGAGTAATGGATTCAACATGCGTTTCCCAGGAAGGGAAGATGGGAGATGGGTGTGCAGGAGGCTCCTTATATAAAACTGCACTTAGCAACAACAGATCTCCAGAACTGAGAATGGTGTGTTCCGTCTCCACAGGCGCTGTGGATGGAGGTGCCAGTGTGGCATGATACCTTTTCCTGGTCGAAAGCGCTAGCATGTTCTAGGTGTGAGGGGGTTAAAATGAGAAGTGCCCGGTAGTTATGAAGCAGCAATAATGAGTTTCCTTCTACTTACCATGGATTTGTGTGATATACAGCTTGCAATTAAGCATGGCTTGGTGATTCGGTGATTAATGTATATACAGCTCCTGAAGGAGGGAAGCTGCCCTCCCGCCACATCCTTCATGATGTTTACAGCTGGGTACCTATTAGCAGGAAGATGGAGAGGGCCATTTACAATCCAGTAACCTTTATGACAGTGAACTCTTTAATCAGCATTTTATTTCCTTTGTAACACTTTAGTCATCTACAAATGTCAGAATAAAATAGGGCCATGAAATATTTAGGATAGGCATGTGGAATTGACTTCCCTTGATTTAAGCTGTGGTGGCTTTTCATTTTGTTGTTTTGGGAGCGTTTACTTTTATTGAAAGACAATTTATAACTAAATGCTCCCAACAGTGACTGTCGTGAAGGTAGGAAGGATTTCAGAGAGCCAGGCTCTGGTTCTATAAAACGTGTTGCTGCTTGCTATATTGGGCCATAAGTTATTCAAATCCAAACATTAGCAAAGGCTTTGCACTTCACAGCAGTATTTAGTAGAGGGCAGAGAACTCTACAGTTGCTGACAGAATACCCCAGCATATTTTAGAAAGGTAATTAAGTATGAAGTCCATCCAGAACAACCTAAGTCAGTTGGAGTGTGTCCCTGAGTCCCGTATCATCATCCAGCATTATTTTCTCAGTGGGATTCTGGGACAATTTCAGTTTAATAATAACCACCATCCAGCTTTCTTGGATTGTCACAAATGTATATATATATGATTGAACCATATCAATAGGATTGCTGTGTGTATGTCTTTAAGAAGCCTTGGAACTGTGATCATCTTATATTAGATGGTCAAGTTATTGGTTTATACTCATGACTTTTGTTAGGTTAATCCAATTTAAGTCAGCAAACCTAAACCTGCCTCAAAGAATGTGTTTTGTTGGAACTAACAGAGATGCAGCCAAAAAACCAGGAGCTAAAGTCGACTGGTCCCAGCTCTGTCTGGGAGGCCATGTTACAAGTCTTGCTTTACTGTCTGGGTGTCATTTCTCCTATTGACACACTGATTGGGTCTACTGGACTAGATGGTCTTCACAGGGAGAGGGAACCCAGAACACAAGGATTAAGTTCAGAGTGCACGAATAGAGGGATTCCATGACATGGCTTTGTCTTGAATAGAATGTCTTTTCCTAGATGATGGAAGGCCAACTGCAGGAGCTGAGAGGACTCTGATTCTCTTAAGAATCAATTGCTTATGAGTTACACATGAATATACTTAGCAAAGAACAGGACAGAGCATAGCATTTTCTCTTTGCCTTGTTTTGTAAACAAGATGACATTGACAAGTGTCCTCTGATAATGTAACTCCAACATACAAAGTTTCAGACACAGTTACTGGAGTTGGGGTGCTTGCTGGAAGGAGATCGGGGTATTTCCGGTTTGAAGGTCTCTTCAGTTGAGGGGAGAAGACAGAGAGGGGACTCAACAATTGAAAGTTGCCTGCTACATGAGGAAAGGAACTGGTTAGTTCCAAGATAACCCTGGATCTAGTTTTTAAACCTTATCTTCTTGCCCAGTGTCCAGATGTTTCAGTGGATTGCTTTAGAGATGGTCCTTGGAACTGGACAGGGGTGTGCACAGCTCTTTATTGAGAGCTACATGAGGGGCCCCACGCCCCCAGACTAAGGAAATGGGAAGTAGACCTCTTTTCAATCAGGAATGTGATAGTACACAAAAACACTGAAGGAAGAGCTCAGCCATCTGAGAGTCCAGGCTGAGGCTGGAGGAGGTGACAGCACACAGTGACTCTCAGGGTAGGCAGCATGTGGGAGGGGACTAGAGAAGAGGGTGGAGTGGGCAGGAGAACGTTTGAAACACTTTTCATCTCTTCCTGTGCTACCATTTCTCATCAGGTCCCAAAGTTGAAGACTTTAAAGGCTAGAAATGGCATGGACACCCTGAAAATCTCTGATGGTACAGATTTTGCTGTCGATATTTCCAGTTTTCCAATTTTCAAATCATTTAGTAGATGCATATACTTTTTTAATTAAAATAATTTATTTTTCTGATCCCCGGGGATTGCCTGTTTGTGTTCATGTGTCCCCCACCCCTGTGAATGCAGTGCTGCAACTGGGACTAGGGTTAGAGACAATTGTCAGCCCCTTGTGGATGCCGAAAACTGAACCTGGCGTCTCTGAGAGAGCAGCAAGTACTCTTAACCACTGAGCCATCAGCAATCCTGAAATACAATGCTTTCTTATTTGTTATTCAGAAAAACAAAAGTATCAGGGGAGGAGATTATCTAAAAGAAACAGACAGTTGGGTTTTCAGAGGAGCCCCATTTGATGCTTAGCTATGGGACCACACACAAAACAGTCTTGTAGATTTGCTATTGAATGACTTGTATATCACTGACGCATTCGGTTGTTATTTCTGAGGCTTGTTTTGAAATGAGAACTGAGACCTCATGAGCTTAGCAGTGCCTATAATCATACATTTTTTTTCTTAATGACTGATAAATAATGCCTGCACCCAATCCTAAGGAGCATGGACTCCTTTAAACAAGAGGAATTAAAATTGCAAACCCAACCAAACAAAAATACCTAAGCTGGATATTCTCTTTTCATTGTAGCAAATCACTGCATTCTCAACAGCTGCCCTAAGGCGCATGGGAGAATCTCGAGCAGGACCCAGTAGACCGGAGGTCTTTCCTGCTGTCATTTCTTCCATGAGTCTGACATTTACCGCATTACACAGGTGCAGACCTTCTACCCATCTTCATTATTCTCTTAGCGTAAACTTTCCTTCTTTCTGTTTATAATCAGGGTCCATTCCATTATCATCTGCCTGTTCTTATATGACAAAGTTTATCTGACCTCCATCTCTAGCCCCTTTAAAATATTTTTAAATTGAAGCAGAACCCTGAAGTACAATCAGAGAAAGTATGCCAAACAGAAGACCATGAGGAATTGTCTTTCATTTCTGCCACATGAATATTGTTATTTGTACATATTCATCTTTTCACAGAGTTATAATGTCTGCAGTTGAAATGGGAGCCAAGACTTCAGTTTGTGTCCTGTCTTTCTGTTGTAACATGAGATCATATACAGTTTGCCTTGTCGAGTCATTGTTTGCTGTCCTTGTTTGTTTGAGGCAGGGTCTCACTCTGTAGATTTGTTTGGCCTGGAATTCACTGTCTATCCCAGGGTGGCCTTGAACTCATGGGCAATCTTCCTGCTTTGACCTCTTGAATACTGGGATTATAGGCATGCAATTTAAACATTTTTGAAGATGGAGTTCTGTTTCATCAAGGAAGAATTTCATTGTTCAAAAACATTGAAAATATCTTTAAACCCCCTAGGATCACTTGACTGCTGTTATTTGTGTGTGTGTGTGTGTGTGTGTGTGTGTGTGTGTGTGTGTGTGTATTACCAGTGTGATGAGTATAGATTTAAAACATTTGGATTCTTTCCATAGGCATAGAGTTAAAGGCATGAAATCACCAGGCCCAGGATTCTCTGTTGTGATGTAGTACTTGCTCATGTATAGTTTGCAAGATTTTATTTTTAAAATTTTCCCATTTAATTTGGTTTGTGATGTGTATATATGGGAATGGATGTTTCATGGCACACATGTGGAGATCAGAACATGATGTACAATTGTTGCTCTTCCCCTTCCACCTGTGGGTTCTTGAACTCAAACTCAGGCCATCGGGCCTGGCAGTAAGTCCCTATACCTGCTGAACTGCCTTGCCAGCCCCTGAAAGCTTTTAGTAGCCTTACTGAGCTTTTTTCAAGTTCTGGGCTATGTGGTTTCCCAGGCTCAAATGTTTTTTTCAGGCAATTTGTATTCCTGTAGAGGAGATTGAATCTTCAGAAGACTCCAAATCAAATGTGTGATCTAAGTGATGTAAAGAAATGCATTTTAAATACAAGGACAGTAGTTCTCAACTTGTGGGTTATGACCTCTAGGGGTCGAATGACCCTTTCTCAGGGGTCACCTAAGACTATCAGAAAACACAGATTTTTACATTATGATTCAAAATAGGAGCAAAATTACAATTAGGAAGTAACAATGAATTTTATGGTTTGAGGGGTGTCCACCACAGCACAGGAGCTGTATAAAGGGCAACAGCATCAGGAAGGCTGAGACCACTGCTCTAGAGGTGATTGGTGAGTAGATGGGAACCACTGTTTACCACCCGGATTATGTTAGGGGCCTTATTTAGCCTGACACTATCTTAAGGGCAGGTGTTTGTCAGCGCTATACTCTAAAATCAATGAGGAAATAGAAACAGTGAAATGAAGTGGATCACCTGACATCATCAGCTTATATGGAGTCAGAATTTGAGCTCAAGCCCACTCTGCCAGGTCCTCTTGGTATAGGGAAGTGTGGGTAGATTAAACAATGGTGGGAACCCTGCTATATTGTTGGGTAGACATAGAGTGGTGGTCATGTCATCTTTGTAGTATCATAAACTCTTTATGCACTGGGATGTAGGTCTCTGTATTGGTTCCTACTCCCTTTTACAAGTCCCTCTTTGTGCAGTCATTAAAAAGCACAAAACACAGATTTATTTGCCTCAGAACTTCAGGAATTAAAAGTAGGCTGAGAGTTGATAAGATATTCAAAGGTTGTTGCTACATGCTGTGTGTGGGTATGTGTGTGAGTGCGTGTGTGCATGTGTGCACACGTGTGCCTGAGCACCCATGTGTGTGTGTGTATATGTGTATGTGTGTGTGTATGTGTATGTGTGTGCGTGTGTGTGTGCATGTGTGCACATGTGTGCCTGAGCACCCATGTGTGTGTATGCGTGTGTGTATATGTGTATGTGTGTGTGTATGTGTGTGCGTGCGTGTGTGCATGTGTGCACATGTGTGCCTGAGCACCCATGTGTGTGTGTATGTGCGTGTGTATATGTGTATGTGTGTGTGTGTATGTGTGTGTGTGTGTGTGTGTGTGTGTGTGTGTGCATAGTCCCTGCTGTTCTTCTGGGGAAGCCAGGGTCCAGGTTCATTTAACATTATCAGAATTTATTCTTTCCTCTGTGCCTTCTGGGAAACAGTGAAGGAGCTAGAGATGCATCTGTCACTCAAAGGACAGAAAATGATCTTGGTTTTGGGAAGAGTTGGGGAGCCACAGTGAATGTAGGCCCTCCCAGATAGCGAGATAGTGTGCAAGAATTTTCCAGAGTCCTTGGAGAAACCTTCCCACAACTAGTCAGAAACAAAAAGGGTGAAATTCAGGGTTAAAATGCACGATCAAGGTGGTAACATCCACTGAAGTCAACTCCTGTCCAGACCGTGGAGGAGCTGGCAAGCCCAAGGGAGCACACCTTTTATCCCGGGCAGTAGATAAAGTGGGGAGCTAGGCTGTGTTGTGAGGGGTTTGGAGGGCCGGGCCACAGACGGGTGGGAGCTGAATGTCTCCTTGACCTTGCTCCTTTGCTTGGTGGGAAGGCCTTTGGCCCTCTGCCTGTCTCCCTCCTTAAAGGTAGGTACCCCCCTATGATGAGAACACATTACCCCAACCTCTGCAGTGCGGCCACCTCTTGGTAAGAATCATTTAAATGTTTATCCTTCCTTCCTTCCCGACCTGTCTTGCTCAGTCCGAGTTCTCAGGTCCAGCTTGTTTTGTGTTTCATGAGCTTAGTAAAGCGTGGCCTCCAATTCCCTGGTTCTCGTGTTTTCACTTAAGATGAGGAGTGATGAGCCAAAGGTTTCAGGCTCAATCCTTGAGCAAAGGACCGCTCTGACAGGGATTATTATTTATTTGTCATCTTGGATGTAATAAGCTGTAGGTACAGCTTCGAGAGCCCTTGATTTATTGCGCTGTCTACCGCCACTAGCGGGACGTCTGCTGCACCACGCAGGATGAATACCACACTGTCAGCTTCGTCGATCTGTCTCCGCCACTGCTCTCTCTCTCATAACACATTCCCATTTCATGCCAGAATACATAAACAATCTTTCATTATTTTGATGCCTTTTTCGTATTTGTTCTTTACAGAACATAAAGTTTGAATTTATGGGTTTCCTTTACATTATTTCAACACACTCCACCATTTTCCGGGTTTGTGGTTTAACTCTCAGAAATTGGCCGCCAGGTGATTTAGTTATTTTGGCTTTCTAGTTTTATAGTTATTTAATATCACAGTGCCAGATACCGAGAAGATGGAGTTGTATGGGAGGCAGGAGGTTTACAGTTTAGGTGCCTGGCATCAAGGCAACATGATCACAGGGATGGGCATAGGGATTAGTAATCAGGATTGGCTTGAGTTTCAGAAAAAACAAAACAAAACCGTAGCTCAAAATTTTTAGATGATCATCAAGTAGCCTAACATCAGGGGCCCTGACAGGGCTTGAAAGCAAAGAAGGGCCACCCCACAACTGAGCAACATTAGCAAGGTCTTCTGAATAAGTGATCAACCACCCCACAACTGAGCAACATTAGCAAGGTCTTCTGAATAAGTGATCAGCCACCCCAATTAATTTTTCTCCTTTCCCCAGTAGCAGCATCTCTCAGCATCCTTGACTTTCATCTGCTCTTGCTTTTCAGGGACTTGGCCACGTGGTCCAGTCTTAAACAATTCTCCTGTTTTTGTTCTTAGTTCTCCGAAGTGGCAAACGATCCCATGCTTCTAATCCTCTTTGCATAGGGACCGGAAGTTGCAGCTCCTGTTTCCACAGAGGAACAGGCTTGAGGACCACTTCCGGCACCCACTTCCTGTACCACTTCCTGTTCACTTGACTTGTCCTGTTAACAAGGCTTTAGCCTTCCTCTCCCAGAATTCATCTTTTACCCTGAATGCTGCCATCTTACTTTAAACCCAGTCTCACTTCTGTGAATGATGTCACCTTCTTCGAAAGATTTCCCTTAATTATTTCTGAAAGACCCCGGGAGCAGTGCATGGCACGCAGAGGTGTCAGTGATCATGCTGGTGAGCGTGTGGTGTTTGTGTATGAGTAGTGTATGTGTGCACGTGTGTACCTTCCTGTGCACATACACCCTTGTCCCAGAGGCTGCCCGTGGAGGAGCCTGGCACATCTTACTTCTTCTGATGGTCACTGACAAACACAAGCTAGTGGCAGGCGGGGCCATGGCTCAGTCAAGGTCAGTTATCTGCACAGAAGTCATGGTGACGTTTGGGAACTCAAGGTCCTTCCCCTTGGCAGTGTGGATGCTAAAATTCTGCCTCCTTTTGTGTGTGTGTGTGTGGTGGGGGGGCGGTGGTGGCTGTGATCTCTTGCTTCTATGCTTAATGGTGTGTGCACCTTTACCCTTCTCCCAGTCCTCTGAGCGGAGGGGCTTTAGGTGGGAGGGATCGGATGTGCAACTGGAAAGTCCTTTTCCATCACCTCCCTGCTGAAGGCTGCTAATGAATGTGGGTTCAGATGTCATAAATGCAAGATTGTTTTTACCGCCGCTGCCTCTCTTGGCAGCCTTCATTAGAGAAGCGCAGAACAACTCTGCTCACGTCATACCGCCCAGGCCTGTTGTGGCTGGAAGGGAACCCTAGTTAATTAATATGAGAAATTTGTTTTGTGTTTCTGGTCTGAAAAAAATAGAAAGGAAAAGAGGAGAAGATGGGTGCAGGTCGGTGCTGTCAGCCCAGGCTGCCTGTGGCTCTGACCTGCTCTGTTAAGTGTCTGATGTGTGGCTAATCTGTGAATAACATTTCAGCCCAGCAGAAGAGAAACCGAGGGAGCAGTAGCAAAATTAATATCTGGGAGCATTGATAATTATATATCAGAATCTAATTTTTAGCACAGAAAATGTGTTAATGACAGAGACGAAAACAAAAACCACTAGCTTCTCCCAGCAGGCCCCAGAGTGTCATTTATTATTTCTCAGCTGGGTATCTATCAAGTTTATGGGTTAATTTTTCTGTAGACTGTTATTTATGGGTTTTTGTTTGTTTTCAGCCATCATTACTAACAATACGGTTAATAGCAATCATTTGTTATCCAGCACGAGGCCTGATGCCTCAGATGAACGCACTCAACTGCGAATACTCATTTGGTAGCTGAATAAGGGCCTGACAGGGCCCATTTATAACAGGCTCATTCTATAATGTCCGTCCTATTAATAAAATTTTCTTGCTGTCTAATTAGCAATGTCTGATGTGTATAGTAGCAAGTGGAGGAGACTTGGCTGTTGTGGGTTTTCCCCCCTCCTTTCCCTGGTCTCTGTTATCATATCCACAGCCCATCTGGATACTTAAGTTCTGGAAATAAATGAGCAAGAGGCGGGTGAGCTGTGGAGGAAGGTTCTGGATGAGACGTGGTATATGCATACAGCAGCTTCCTCTTTGTCCTGGAGTTTTGCCTGGCAAGGTTAATCCCTTGTACCTGGCCTCCAGCTGCACATGGGGCCAAGATGTGGCTACATGCCTCTGCAGCCCAAGTTTGCCACAAGGGAATCACAACTTAGACATCTATGCAAGTCCAAACTCATTAAAGCTATTGCATGGTGCCTCAAAGCCTTCTCAGGACATCTCTGAGTTTCTTGATGGAGATAGTTCAATTTTAAAAACGCTCTCTTCAAATAAGAATTTGGAATGATACATAAAGTCATCAGTCTTGATGTTTTGTGGTCTCATTTCGGCTTGTTTGACTGGATCTCAGTGGGTTCTGCAGGCGCTACCTTTTGTCAGACAGAAGCATTTGGCCATCCGTTGAACCAGAACTTGCAATTCCAACAGTTACTTAGAAATCCTTGTTCCTTTCCATGTCCGTTTTGAGATTTGGGTCAAGTTCCAACTTTCTCATTTCCAAAACAGCAGGCCCCAGTTCTTCCCACACCTGAGAACCCTGTGCAGGGGCCTCCCAGATGGGAGTTAGAATTGCTGGTCTACTGGTCATGGCACACATTTCTTCTTAATCCGTCGCACAGAAAACCCTACCTCTTTAGACTTTGAAAATAATTTTGACCATAATGGCACAAATTTTGTTGCTCATATTTTGAGTAAAAATTTTCTGCATTCCCAAAGTGAGACACTGACAAGTTTCGCCACCATGCTTGTGGCCCATGGTGACATTTGTTTATTTCTCTGAAAGATGTTCAAAATTCAGGGAAGGAATATGTATCAGTTTGGTGGGTGTTCAGAATAACACACCTTTGGGTTAAGAGCAGACACATTCAGGCAGTGTACTGTAGAATGTTTTAAAATAGTTTTGTTGCTAGGTAACAATTTTTTCCTCTTTAGTAACACACCCCCTCCTGTACAATGTTTTGCAAATGATCTTTGAATAAAAATGACCATCATTTTTTTTCTAGTGGCCTATTTGGCTTCAAAGATAAAATTAAATAAAAACAAAAACAAAGACCTCCAAACTTAAAAAACATTGAAACATCTTCCTCATAGGCCAGCAATGGAAATGCCTTGTAGAAATGAGCGTGCCCGGGCCTGGGTCGTCTGTTGGATTTTCCCCTAAACTACTCTTGACTACAGCTTATCAACCCTTAATTAGTGCTACATTTTCTCTCTGTGATTTCTATTGATGTGTGGTTCAGGAAGCCGGATTGAGCCTCCACCTGACTGGTGTGCAAATTGTTTTAGAAAATTCAGCAAACATCTCTCTCCATTATCCTCTCCCACTCTCCACCTCCCCCTGTTTTCCTCTCCTGTGTCTTTCTCTCTTGCATTCCCCTCAGTAGGAAAGGTGAAAAGCAGGCCAATAGGAATCAGGTTGAGTATTAGTGTTTTTGCTGGCCTGTGCAATAGAAAACGACAAGCAGCCGGCTGGGCCCTCCGTCAGCAGATCACGGGCTAGAAGCGGGAGGTGGCTGTGGGCAGGGGGGGGGGGTTCCCCTGTGGCCTGGCGGTAGCTACAATGTGATTGTGAGAGCTGGGATGAAGTCAGCACTGACAAAGTGAGGGGATTGATGGATGGACAAAGCAGGGAACTGGATGTGAGAATGGATGAGGGCAGAGGGGGAATTTAACACAGACAAACAGAATGAAAGACAGAGAGGAATTACCTGCTCAAGTATGCCCGCCCTTAGCTCCCAGAGCAATTTGCTTACTGCTAAGCGAACACCCAAAGATGGTTTGCATCTTTGCAGATTTTCCTGCCAGCTTTGGCAGAGGGAGGCTGGTAGGTTCCAGCTCCTATGAGCCAGACTTCTTCCCATTTCTCCCAGTCCCCCAACCCCACCCACTCTTGTTCCTGTCCTTCAAATGGAAGAGCTGGTGGATTTACAGCAAGTTCATAGCATTTCTGCAGAATAAATTTTCTTCTGCACATTCCATTAATATTTCTGCTAAATTTCCCCTTATCAGTTAGTCACCTTAGTGTAGTAAATAATATTTCCCTGATTGTTTTGAAGGTGTTCCTGAAAAAAAATCTGTTATTGCTGTAGGAAGGTGTGCAGTCCC